>NC_057812.1:530605987-530905987 GCF_018294505.1 Triticum aestivum
CGCCGCCTTCACGCGCGCCTCCCGCGGCCGCCGCCCTGCTCGCTGGACCTCGCCGCGCCCCGATCCGGTCGCCGGCCGCCGGATCCGGCCACCCCATCCTCCCGCCGGCGGCTGCTTCTTCTTCCCCGACAAATCCGGCCGGTTACAGTGTCTCCGTCCATGCCTCGGTTCGCGCGTCGGATGAACCCTAGATCTGGAGGTCTATTTTTTTCACAAAGTCCCCGAGAGTTCCACGTTTCATATGGCCATGTTCATCGTGCAGTAACTCCGCATCCGTAGCTCCGATTCATGCATATAGCATATCAAAATGTTCGCCTCAGAGAGTACATCATTTCATCTCACTGCATCATTTTCATTTGAGTTCATCTTGATGCCCGAAATGCTGTTAGAAGAGTGCTACTTGAGTTATTTGTCAGATCTGCTCCTCTATTTAGATATTTGTCATTTTTGCCATGATTATTGTGTGCATGATATGCCCATGAACTCTACATATGTTTTGTTAAGGGTTTTGCCATCTTTCCAGAGGTGCAACCCATGTATTTTTGTGATGTGTGTGGTGACTAGTGCAAGCTTGCAAAGTGAAGCACTTGGTAATGCTGATTTCAGGGACTTAGCATTTCCACTAAGTCCTTGAGCTGTTTATCTCATTATGCCATATGTTCATGTTGTTTCCTAGTGATCCGTACCTCTTTTGAGGATGATCGGTAAGGTTGTTTTGTTAATCTTGTAGTTCTCTATCCATCCATGTCTTTGTTTGCAATTATGGAGCACCCTAGCTTGAGTCAATCGAGCTCTACTTTTGCTACTTCGTGAATCTGGGCAGATTGTCTACTTGTTAGCGATTTTGCCGAGGATATTGTAGTTGATCCGTGCATGCTATGCTATTGTTCTTGCCATGCCTAGCTTGTATTTTGTGTATTTTTGATGGGTGTATGCTTAGCTTGTCATGACTTTCTCCGTAGTGAGTGCATCGAGCTTGTAATCATGCCTACTTGATATCTGTTTCAGCATGCTCCAGTTTTCACTAAGTCTGAGAACTGATTATATTTTTGCCATGTTCACATGCTTGCAATTGTATTTTCTGATCCCTTTTGGCTCAAGGTCACTAAGGGACTTTTGTTAAGCTCTTTGAGTAGCTCCATTCCATGCTTTACTTTTCCATGTTCAGGTCCTGTAGCATATAGTTTTCATGCTTCGAAGAGTGCTATCTGATCTAAAATTCCAGACAAGTGTTAATTTCACAAAGTCTGAGATCTGTTTACCATATGCATTTTTGCCATGCTTGTTTGAATCTGTTAATGTATGAATTGGTCGTAGCTCAGTGCTAGACTTTTGTTAAGAATCATGAATGCATCCCTGCCATGTATTTTGTTGCCATGTTTGAGTGTCGTAGCATGTTCATCTCGTTGCATTTAGATGGCTACTTGCTGTATATCGCAGACCGGTGCCATATTTGAATTGCTTGCCATTTCCAAACCGTAACTCCGATTCCGGTGATCTTTATATCGTTTTCAAGCGATTTCATCTCACCTTTCCAGTGGCACACTTGGATTTACAAGTTGAGTCCAGGTTCAAGCATTCCTTTGTAAATCATGCATATGCATCGCATCCCGCATCTCGCATATCATATCATGTTCTTGTGTTGGTTGTTTACTATGATGTGTGCTTCTTTCCGGTGTTTGCTTCTTCGAGTTGGTTCCGGTAAAGTCGCATTTGTGAGGACCCGTTCGTCTACGTCCGTTTGTCTTCTTCATGGACCCGTTCTTCTTCCTTGTGGGATTTCAGGCAAGATGACCATACCCTCGAAATCACTTCTATCTTTGCTTGCTTAGTTGCTCGCTCTTTTGCTATGCCTATGCTGCGATACCTACCACTTGCTTATCATGCCTCCCATATTGTTGAACCAAGCCTCTAACCCACCTTGTCCTAGCAAACCGTTGATTGGCTATGTTACCGCTTTGCTTAGCCCCTCTTATAGCGTTGTTAGTTGTAGGTGAAGATTGAAGTTTTGTTCCTTGTTGGAACATGGAGATGTTGTTCCTGGTTGGAACATGTTTACTTGTTGGGATATCACAATATATCTTATTTAATTAATGCACCTATATACTTAGTAAAGGGTGGAAGGCTCGGCCTTATGCCTGGTGTTTTGTTCCACTCTTGCCGCCTAGTTTCCGTCATATCGGTGTTATGTTCCCGGATTTTGCGTTCCTTACGCGGTTGAGTTATAATGGGAACCCCTTGACAATTCACCTTGAATAAAACTCCTCCAGCAAGGCCCAACATTGGTTTTACCATTTGCCACCTAGCCTTTTCTTTCCCTTGAGTCAGCCGGCTCAAGGGTCATCTTATTTTAACCCCCTCGGGCCAGTGCTTCTCTAAGTGTTGGTCCAACTGAGGGATGTACGAGGCTACCAGGGGCAACTCTGGGCTGGCTTACCCGACGTCTTGCTCATCCGGTGTGCCCTGAGAACGAGATATGTGCAGCTCCTATCGGGATTTGTCGGCACATCTGGGTGGCTTTGCTGGTCTTGTTTTACCTTTGTCGAAATGTCTTGTAACCGGGATTCCGAGTCTGATCGGGTCTTCCCGCTAGAAGGTCTATTTCTTCGTTGACCGTGAGAGCTTGTCATGGGCTAAGTTGGGACACCCCTGCAGGGTTTTGAACTTTCGAAAGCCGTGCCCGCGGTTATGGGCAGATGGGAATTTGTTAACGTCCGGTTGTAGAAAACCTGAAGTTGACCTTAATTAAAATGTATCAACCGTGTGTGTAACCGTGATGGTCTCTTTCCGGCGGAGTCCGGGAAGTGAACACGGTGTTGGAGTTATGCTTGACGTAGGTTGTTTTACGATCACTTCTTGATCATACTTTTATCGACCGTGCTTTGCCTTCTCTTCTCGCTCTCATTTGCGTATGTTAGCCCATACATGCTAGTCGCTAGCTGCAGCTCCACCTCATACCTTTTACCTTACCCATAAGCTTAAATAGTCTTGATCACGAGGGTGCGAGATTGCTGAGTCCCCGTGGCTCACAGATTACTTCCAAAACCAGTTTGCAGGTGCCGATGAGCCCGGGCAGACGATGCAACCAAGCACAAGAGGAGCTCGATGAAGATCTTGTCCTTTGTGGTGTTTCGTTCTAGTTTATCAGTAGTGGAGCCCAGTTGGGGTTGATCGAGGACTTTGTCGCATTTGGGGTTCTTCTTTTATTTTGGTTCCGTAGTCGGACCCTGATTGTATTTGGATGTTGTAATGCTTTATTCATGTAATTGTTTGAAGTGGCGATTGTAAGCCAATTATGTATCTTTTCCCCTATTGTATTACATGGGTTGTTTGCGAAGATTACCTCACTTGCGACATTGCTTTCAATGCGGTTATGCCTCTAAGTCGTGCTTCGACACGTGGGAGATATAGCCGCATCGAGGGCGTTACACTCCCCACTAGCCTTAAAACTCGCCTGTTCCCAAGGGTTGTGTAAATGGCACGGTTATATTACCCACGCCCGTATTGATGAGAATCCTGCAATAAGGGGACACGATCTCTGCTTTGACAAGATGTGTCAATGGAAACCGCATCTTGAAACGCAGAATGGTAGACAAAAACGGTTCGATATAATGACCGGACAGGCGTGATGTCATCTTGCAAAAAGTTGTCAGCAGATGGGACTCATGAAATATTATACTCTCTACGGCTGTGTGTGCGGTACTTGTGTTGCAAATCCGGACATGTTCATTACGTCCCAAGACTATCTTGGAGTATTCGGAAAGGGGAACCCGTCTTGCAATACCGAAGACAATCTGCGCGTCGGACACCTCGTCATTGAAGCCTGGTTCAGGGGCTACCGAGGGAGTCCTGGACTAAGGGGTCCTCGGGCGTCCGACCTATTAGACATAGGCCAGACTGATGGGCCGTGAAGATATAAAGGCCGAAGACTCTACCCGTGTCCGGATGGGACTCTCCTTAGCGTGGAAGGCAATCTTGGCAACCAAATATGAAGATTCCTTTCTCTATAACCGACCTTATATAACCCTAGATCCCTCCGGTATTTATATAAACCGGAGGGCTAGGTCCGTAGACATATATCCTCATAATCATAGTCAGAGAGGCTAGACTTTTAGGGTTTAGCCATTACGATCTCGTGGTAGATCAACTCTTGTAATACTCATATTCATCAAGATCAATCAAGTAGGAAGTAGGGTATTACCTCCATAGAGAGGGCCCAAACCTGGGTAAACATTGTGTCCCCTGTCTCCTATTACCATCGACCTTAGACGCACAGTTCGGGACCCCCTACCCGAGATCCGCCGATTTTGACACCGACAGCCGTCACCTCCTGTTCTTCATCGGGAGGCCAGATCTGGAGTCCGTTTGGGGCTCCGGAGAGGTGGATCTTCGTTCTTCATCATCACCAACCCTACTCCATCGCCAATTCCATGATGCTTCCAACCGGGAGTGAGTAATTCCTTCATAGGCTCGCTAGTTGGTGAGGAGTTGTGTTGGGGATATGAAGCCCATGAAGATAGAAGCCCGTGAAGACGTGAAGATGGTGGCGCTTTACGAAGGCCCAAGGCCCAAAGGCGGGGTAAAGCATGTAGATGTAAACCGACTTTGTCATGTAACTTGTATTGTAAGTTAGAGGAATAGAGACCGAGCCGGACACTTCTATGATCCGGCCTCGGGACTCTGTAAACCGGCGGGCGTCAACCTATGTATATAAAGGGACGACCCGGCCATGGTTTAGGGACAACAGACAACAACTCGAGAGCCAGGCAAAGCGGATTCGCTCCCTGATCATTGAAACCCTAGAAATACCAATCACAACTAGACGTAGGCTTTTACCTTCATAGAAGGGGCCAAACTAGTATAAAATCCCTCGTGTTCCTTGTCCGGTTTAACCCCTTTAAGCTAACCCGTAGTGATGGCTCCACGACTAAGTCCTTTCACGAGGACATCTACCGTGACAAACCCACGACAGTTGGCGCCCACCGTGGGGCTATCGCACGATGGTTTCGAGTTCTTGAAGGGCAGCTTTGATGGACTCAAGGGATACGTTGTGGGCCGGATGACAAAGAGTCGTCGCGGCAAGCTCTACATCGACAACGCAGGATGGGGTCCCGAGGCCGGTTCAATCGAATACGGGTACAGGGTCCCCTTTGGTGGGATTCACGTCTTCATCGGCAAGATCGGCGAACCGGGCCCTGAGCCGGACACCTGCACCGACATCATTGAGACGGCTCAGCGTGCAAGCCCTTCCCTTGTATAGCCCGCAGCAAGGCATGTTTTCGTAGGTGTCATCCATGGAGCGGAATATGAGGATGGACCGACATCTGATGGAGAAATCGTTGTCTGCTCTGACAGCGAGTCTTCAACTGGAGAGACCGAATTGCTGTATCAGTTGCAGGACGGCCGGATTATCGGAGGTTCCGATGGCAACAGTATTCCGGACCCCCTCGATCTGCCAAACCGGGTCGCTATCTTCATGGCCGGTACATAATTAGCACACCACTCATCAACTGCCGCGGCAATGCTCTCCGGTTCAGCGACATCAATGCCGGCGGGAGAAGGGGCTCTGTGCCCCCTCCGGCTCAAGTTCTGTCTGATTTGTTCGACACTTTGGCAACATAGATGGCCGCAGAGGTGGATGTAGTAGCCCGGGACCAGCACAATGCGGAGATTGTAAAGGTGAAAGATCAAATAACTCAGGCTAAAGCGGACCTAGCGGCAGAGAACGCTAGGATGGCTACGGAACGGGCCGAGTTGGAAGCTTAGGCCTACCGGCTTAGGCTGGATCAGAATGCCTCACAGGAAGTCATGAGAAGAAGATACCGGTCGCATCTCTTCAACACGCCAGGAGCAGGAACTAGTAACCAGCCAGTGTTAAACCGGACGGAGGCGCCGGGAACAGGAATGCCGGTTCAGCCACGCATGATGGACCCGCCTCGTCAAAGCAACATTGTGCCGCAGTATGTTCCGATGCCCTCGGGGCATTACTCCAACCCGTTGGACAACAGTGTGGCTGCCGCTTCATGATTGGCAGCCCTCACAACCGACGATGAGTCACCAGTTGCGATTGAGGCACGACGGGCCAGAGAGCTCCTTCAAACAGCTTTAAACCAACAGCAGGCTTATTCGCATAGTCGCGGGAGGATTCATTCCACCCCCCCGCCCGAGCTGGAGTTACAGCAGGCACGTTGAGGATGAACCGGCCATGTCAAGCAGTGCACGTCGCCGTAACTCGCCGTGAGGTCACAACCCGGCAGGTGGCGGTGCTAATGTGCAGGATGTGGTGGATCATGGTCATGCACATCGAGAGGCCGAGTTAGCAACTCTGCATGGAGCTCGTCAACCTACTCCGGTTCACCCTACCGCTTCAGTGGAGCTAGGTGTGGTCTTCAGTTCCTTAGGGGTGCCGTGTCTCACCCCCGCTTTATGTAATGTGCGACTGCCCAAGGATTTTAAAGGCACTCGTAAGGTGCCCAATTACACTGCTGATTTGCAACCAGAGGCATGGGTTGAAAGCTACGAGATGGCAATGGAGATGTTAGATGTGAATGAAGCGATGTGTGCTAAATACTTCACCATGATGTTGGAGGGGACAGCTCGTACTTGGTTAAAGAGCTTGCCAGCTAACTCTGTCGGATCATGGGCCGAATTAAAGCACCGGTTTATCCATAATTTTAAGGATACTTGTAAGCAGCCTTTGTCAATTGTGGACCTGGACACTTATGTTCAAGAGGATGGGGAGTCTACAACCCATTGGGTGAAGCGGGTCTCAGCTATTCTGCATTCGTCGGATCGCATCAATGCGGACACCGCAGTGTTAACATTGGAGGGCAATTGCCGGTTTCTGCCGCTAAAACAGAAGTTAGGAAGGCTCAAACGTCATTGCAATGATATGTCAACGCTTATGGCCGCTTTGGTTAAATATGTCGATTCAGATAATACCAAAGACCCCGACTCACAGGAGGACAAACCGGGGAAAGGGAAAAAGAACGGCAACACCAAGGGACATCAGGATAACCCGGCAGGTCATGGGAATAATGGTAAGCGCAAGGCCGACAATAGTTTGGACTTTGTGGCTAACACCAATGCTCAGGATAATAGTCAGCATCGTAAGGGCAAACAACCCCAGAGGGGCGGAGGTTCGGGCCCCAATCTGGAGCGCCTGTCAAATCAACCTTGTCCAAAGCATGGATCAAAGGAGAAGCCGGCGTCACATCTTTGGAAGGACTGTTATATCATGCGAGAGTTCAAGAACTCCAACATGTTTCAATACGACAATGGCCCGCTCGGCGGTTCAGGAGGTGGTTTTCATGGGCCGGCTTATGGAGGTGGTAGCTCCGGTTCAGGATTTCAAGGCAATCAAACCGGCCATAAAAATCAGGGGAACCAGGGCAACCAGGGAGGTTATAACCATCAGGGGAATCAGCAGCAGCAGCGGTCGGGTTATCAGAGCAATCCGAAGCAGTTGAATAGTGGGCAGTATCATGTTTTCACCACTAGCTTGTGCAAGCATGATCAAAAGCTTCACAAGAGGGTTGTGAACTCTGTTGAACCGGCAGTGCCCCAGTATCTGCGCTGGTCTGAGCAACCCATTTTATGGAGTAGAGAGGATCACCCACCCCGGGTTGATAATCCAGGTCATCTGGCCTTAGTGGTGGCACCCCAGGTTGGGGGGTATAAGTTCACCAAGGTGCTCATGGATGGGGGAAGCAGTATCAATATTCTCTACTATGATCCCTTCCGCCGTATGGGGTTGACAGATAAGAATCTTAAACCGTCGGACACCGTTTTTCATGGTGTGGTGCCCGGTAAATCTGCATATCCGGTGGACAAGATAGCCCTGGAGGTGGCCTTTGGAGATAATCATGATTCAAGGTCAGAAACATTGAATTTTGAGGTGGTGAAAATCAAGAGTCCGTATCACGCTCTGTTTGGGCGACCGGCTTATGCCAAGTTCATGGCAAGGCCGTGTTATGTTTATCTGCAGCTTAAGATGCCAGGTCATAAGGGGACCATCAAAGTACATGGGAGCAGGAAGATTGCTTTGGAATGCGAGGAAGGTGATGCGGCTTATGCTGAGTCGGTTTGTGCCACGGAAGAGCTAAAGTTTTACAAAGACAAGGTTAATCAGGCAGATATGACTTCTTTGAAAAAGCCAACTATGGAGCACGATCCGGCGTTGAAGTTTAAATCGGCCACAGACATTAAGATGGTTGATTTTGTTCCTGGCGATTCATCCAAGCAGTTCAGCATCAGCGCTAACCTGAATCCCAAATAGGAAAGCGCGCTCATTGAGTTCATCCATGAGAACCGGGACATCTTTGCATGGAAGCCTTCTGACATGCCAGGTGTATCGAGGGAACTCGCTGAGCACACACTTAATATTGATCCTAAGTTTAAACCGGTCAGACAGTTTCTCCGCCGCTTCAATGAAGATTGGCGCAAGGCTATTGGTGAAGAGGTAGCTCGGTTGTTGGCCGCAGGGTTTATGGCAGATGTCCGCGGCTTAACGGCAAGATGCTCCAGGATATGCAGCAACGCACAAAGTCGACGCCTGATAAACCGTTGGCCATAAAGGCTCGGAGCTTGGTGAGTTGAGGGGCATATGAGGCCCGTTCCATAGCACTTAAACGTTGCAGCAGTGGATGAGTGTTGGAGAGCCAATGGGCATGGTAGCCCGGCAGAGGGTTCTCGTCTTGAGCGGAGGTATCTTTACAGTAGAACCAAGTTTGGTTCCAATCTTTGGGGTGGCTGTGCAGCTTGGCATGAGGAAATTTGACCTCTTTTCTTTTTTGAATTGAGAAACCCCCAAGTTTAGTGTTGGGTTTGTCTACAAATTCAGTGCACCGGTTCAGATGGAAAAAATCCCGGAACAAATCAGCAGCTGGTTCTTCGTGTAGATACACTTCACAGAAGACTTGGAAGTTGTATATATTGGAAACTGAGTTAGGTCCAATATCTTGAGGGTGGATCTGGAAACTGGCAAGCACATCCCGGAAAAACTTTGACCCAGGCGGTTTGAAACCACGTCCTATGTGGTCAACAAATACCACTACCTCACCCTGCTTAGGAGTAGGAGGATTCTCCGATCCAGGAACTCGCCACCGGATTTCATTCTTTTTGGCAAAGTACCAATCCTGACCATTCTGTTAAGCTGTTCTTCGGTGACTCAGGAAGGAGCCCAGTTACAAGCATAGAACTGTTTGGCCATTGCAAGAGCAAAGCTGAAAGGAAATACCGGTTTACAAATCGTTCTTGGTGATATATAAGATGTGACGGCATAAAGACATACAGGTATGTAAATTGCGTAAACCGGAGGCTGATACAATAATGAATGACAAGGCAATATCAAAACAAGGGTATGCACATGCTGTTAAACCGGAGTATAACAACGGAGGTACAAGGCTTGTTCGGTTCACCAGGGGTCTAATGGTATATGATAGATTGCTTTTACAAAGGTAAACTGCTTATGTGGTAAAGAGGATACAGATCTAATGCAAGAATGACTAAGTAAGGTAAAAACAGATTTCATAAGGTTGCAGTGAAATTTTGGGTCTACCATAAGACAGGAAAATAAAAGGATTTAGACCTAAAAGGTTGATCTTGAAGCAGTTCACAAGGGACCAGATCAATGTTTTATGCGCATAAAGGTTTGTTTTGGTAACACAAGATAAGCCATTACGTGGAATACATCAGGTTTGAAGTTTTTATCCATGGACTAAGAAGAAACAAGGGAAGAACAGCGTCCGAGTCTCGATGAACTTTGACGAACGAGGAAACCCTAGATAGATCTACAATGGAGAAAGGAAGGAACTTACAGTGCCTGTTGAAGTAGCGGAGGTATGCCGCGGTTCTCTGGTGCAACCAGGTTGATGCAGCGGTCGGCGGAGAGACGGAGGTGAAGCTCGGTGACAGCGGCGGCGCTCAGGGGGAGAGATGTCGCAAGGAGGAAGAAGAAGTGAAGGAGACGAAGGGGAAAAGGAGAAGGGCCCGTGGTCCTATTTATAAGGCAAAGCGATAAGCGACAAGTGCGGGAATCAAGGAGCTCAAAAATGGATAGTTAATAAGGATGTCACCTTGATGGTTGGATATTCATTAATGAAGGGAATCTTTGGCTTCAACGAATAGATGACGTCACGGATCTAAAGGATGACATCATGGCGGTTTACCAGATTTATATGAAGGTGATAGGGCAAGAATTTTTCTAAGTATTGAAGATTGACATGAACAAGTTCAAATCAATCTGGGGCCTAATGTTGGGGATATGATTACTGGAGGTAAACCGGCTAGGAGTGGCCGGGTTAGCTCCATGAAGATAGAAGCCCATGAAGACGTGAAGATGGTGGCGCTACGAAGGCCCAAGGCCCAAAGGCGGGGTAAAGCATGTAGATGTAAACCGACTTTATCATGTAACTTGTATTGTAAGTTAGAGGAATAGAGACCGAGCCGGACACTTCTATGATCCGACCTCGGGACTCTGTAAACCGGCGGGCGTCAACCTATGTATAAAAAGGGACGACCCGGCCGCGGTTTAGGGACAACAGACAACAACTCAAGAGCCAGGCAAAGCGGATTCGCTCCCTGGTAATCGAAACCCTAGCAATACCAATCACAACTAGATGTAGGCTTTTACCTTCATCAAAGGGGCCGAACTAGTATAAAATCCCTCGTGTCCCTTGTCCGGTTTAACCCCTTTAAGCTAACCCGTAGCGATGGCTCCACGACTAAGTCCTTTCACGAGGACATCTGCCGTGACAAACCCACGACAAGTTGGGTGAGATTCATCATGTAATCGAGTTAGTTTTGTTAGGGTTTGATCCCTAGTATCCACTATGTTCTGAGATTGATGTTGCTATGACTTTGCCATGCTTAATGCTTGTCACTATGGGCCCGGGTGCCATGATTTCAGAACTGAACCTTTTTATGTTATCACCATTATATCCATGTTCTAGATCCGATCTTGCAAGTTATAGTCACCTACTACGTGTTATGATCCGGCAACCCTAGAGTGACAATAGTCGGGACCACTCCCGGTGATGACCGTAGTTTGAGGAGTTCATGTATTCACCGTGTGTTAATGCTCCGATTCTCTATTAAAAAGGAGGCCTTAATATCCCTTAGTTTCCAATTGGACCCCGCTGCCACGGGAGGGTAGGACAAAAGATGTCATGCAAGTTCTTTCGATAAGCACGTATGTCTATTTACGGAATACATGCCTGCATTATATTTATGAACTGGAGCTAGTGGCGTATCGCCCTAGGTTATAACTATTTGATGATGAATATCATCCAACAAGTCACCGATCCAATGCCTACGAATTTATCTTATATTGTTCTTGCTAAGTTACTATTGCTATCGTTACTGTTGCACTTGCTACAAAATTACTGCTATCACTGTTACTATTACCATTGCTACTATTACTACTATCAAAACTATCATATTACTTTGCTACTGATCACGTTGCTGCAGATAATTAATCTCCAGGTGTGGTTGAATTGATAACTCAGCTGCTAATACCTTCAAATATTCTTTGGCTCCCCCTCTGTCGAATGTATAAATTTGGGTTGAATACTCTACCCACAAAAACTGTTGCGATCCCCTATACTTGTAGGTTATCAAGACCTTTTTTTGGCGCCGTTGTCGGGGAGCATAGCTATATTTGTTGAGTCACTTGGGATTATTATCAATTTATAACTATGAAGAATCTAAAGGATGCTAATACTAAGATTTATCCCTCTAAGACGAGGGGAGGTAAGGAACTGTCATCCAGTTCTGCTTTAGATTCACCTTCTATTATAAGTAAACTTGCAACACCACCACATGCCATTAATCCTGATATGTCGCAAGTTATTGATGAGGCTACTTCTGCTATGAATGATACTTATGATGATGCTAGTACCTTGCTTGATGATAATGATGTGCCACTTGGTAATTTTCTTAATGAACAAATTGCTAGAGTAATACAACATGATGTTGTTGAATCTGATGATGAGCTTGAAACTGAAACACCTACTAGAACTATCCTTCCTAGATATGAATTGCCTAAGGTACCGGAAGGTTATGTTATGAATGAGGAGACAACTAGAGATATTCTTGCTTGTAAGGATAGAGATGATTTAGAGAAATTATTATCCAAGTATAAAGAAAAATCTCTGAATGCTAGAATGAAATATGATCCTAAGTTTGCTACTTCACCTATCTTTATTGATGATAAGGATTGTGAAGTCTCTGTCAACATAGAGTTAATTACTTTGATTGAATATGATCCTTCCCATGGTTATGAAACTGAAACTGTTGTGGCACATCTTACTAAGTTGAATGGCATAGCTGCCCTTTTTACTCATGATGAGAGGACTCATTATTACTATATTCACAAATTATTTCCGTTCTCATTAAAGGGTGATGCTAAAGCTTGGTACAATACTCTTGCTCCTGGTTGTGTGCGTAGTCCCCAGGATATGTTTTATTACTTCTCTGAAAAATATTTCCCTGCTCATAAGAAACAAATTGCTTTACAGGAAATATTTAACTTCGTGCAAATTAAAGGAGAGAGTCTCCCACAAGCTTGGGGGAGGCGTTTCCCGTTACTTAATGCTTTGCTTGATCATCCTCTTAAGAAAAATGAAATATTTGATATCTTCTATAATGTACTAACCGATGCTTCTAGGGATTTCCTACATAGTTGTGTTAGTTTTGTTTTCAAGGAATAAACTGTTGGGCAAGCTGAAGAATTATTGAATAACATATTGAAAAATTATGATGATTGTACTCTTCCTGAACCACCGCCTAAACCCACTCCGAAGAAGAGGGGTATATTATATCTCAGTCCTGAAGATATGCAAGAGGCAAAGAAATCTATGAAGGAAAAAGGGTTAAAGCTGATGATGTTAAAAATTTACCTCCTATCAAAGAAATACATGGGCTTAATACACCACCACCTCCTAAGGTGGTAGAGGTAAATTCTCTTATGAAATTCAGGGATAATGACAATCCTCACAATATGCACCCTAGCCAATACATTTATGAGTTTGAAAACTATATTAGAAAACAAGATCACTTCAATGCAAATGTTATGAAACAATTGAAAAACAATTCTGATATGATTGCTCGCTTGAGTGACTTGTTATTTAGAATCTCAAATGATGTTAGAGGTGTTGGAAAGCATGCTTCTATGGTACAAACCCTATTAGAACAAGTTGCTAAATCACAAAGAGAGTTGCTAGATGAAATGTACAATAATATACATGACTTTGATGTTAGAGTTGCAACTAGAGGAGGTAAAATGACTCAGGAACCACTTTATCCTGAGGGACATCCAAAAAGAATTGAACAAGATTCACAAAGGAACAACACCACTGCACCTAGTCCATCTAAAAAGAAAAGGAAAAAGAAAAATGATAGGACTTCACATGCTTCTAGTCAACCTGAAGTAGAAAAACCTCCTGATAATGATAATGAAGTTTCTATCTCTGATGCTGAAACTCAACCTGGTAGTGAACACTCACCTTCTGATAATGAAAAAGATAATGATGAGGTTCATGAAAATACTCAGCCAAATAGTAAAGAACCAGACAATGATGTTGAGATAGAACCACCAGTTGATCTTGATAACCCACAACCTAAGAATAAAAGATATGATAAAAGAGACTTCATTGCTAGAAAACACGGTAAAGAAAGAGAATCGTGGGTTCAAAAACCTATGCCATTTCCACCCAAGTCAACTAAAAATAAAGATGATGAAGAATTTGAACGCTTTGCTGAAATGTTGAGGCTAGTCTTTTTGCGTACTCGCTTGACTGATATCCTTAAAATGCCTCCTTATGCAAAGTATATGAAAGAAATCATCACCAATAAGAGAAAAATATCGGAAGCTGAAATCTCCACTATGCTTGCTAATTGTACTTTTAAGGATGGAGTACCTAAAAAACTTGGAGATCCGGGGATACCAACTATACCTTGCTCTATCAAAAAGAACTATGTGAAAACTGTTTTATGTGATTTAGGAGTTGGTGTTAGTGTTATGCCTTTCTCTTTATATAAAAGACTTGATTTGAATAAACTCACACCTACTGAAATATCATTGCAAATGGCTGACAAATTTACTGCCATACCTATCGGTATTTTTGAGGATGTGCCCGTTGTTGTTGCTAATGTTACTATTTTGACTGACTTTGTTATACTTGAGATGCTCGAGGACAACAACATGTCGATTATCCTTGGTAGACCCTTCTTGAATACTGCAGGGGCTGTTATTGATTGCAATAAAAGCAATGTCACATTTCATATCAATGGTAATGAGCATACGTTGCACTTTCCGAAAAAACAATTCCAAGTGAATGGTATTAATGCTATTGAAAAATCTCCGACAATCACTATTGGAAGTTTTCAAATACCTCTACCTACTGCGAAAAAGAAATATGAAATGCTTATTGTTGGGGACATTCATATCCCCGTTGAGGTAACTTAGTGATTTAAGAAAGTTCTTCAGTTTCATGCTAATCGAAAGTGGTTATTAATAAGACCTGATCAACCTTATTAGTGGATCATTTTTTAGAGGTATGAAGTTGATGAATTTAGTAAGCACTACCTTCTGTCCCTACCTTTTGTTTTCTGTTTTGTTAGTCAAATAAAATAAAATGCCATGTTTTGTCTGTTTTCTGAATTTCTGTGCAATAAAAAATGACCCAAAAATAAAAGTTCTCAAAATGCCTTGAAAATTTAATATGATTTTTTCTAAAAATTTAAGAATTTTTGGTGCAAATAACACCAGAGGGAGGTGCACCAGGTGGGCACAACCCACCTGGGCACGCCAGGACCCCCAGGCGCGCCCTGGTGGGTTGTGGTCCCCACGTGGGCCCCCTCACTTATCTCTTTACACCACATCATCACCTACCTCCAGAAAAAATTCTCCATTGCTCTCTCAATCCTGTGTTCTTGCTCTCAAACCCGTGGATTTCGATCTCTTTGCTCGAAGCTTCATTTCTGAAACTATTTCGGGGGATTGTTGCTTGGTATGTGACTCCAACGTTTGTCCAATTAGTTTTTGTTTTTGTTGTTTATATTTTGAATAATTAGCTACTCTTGGTGCTAATGTAGATGAGCTTGCATGTTGAATTCTTAGAGTTCTAAGTAGTTTGAATGCTTGCTATGGCCTCTATGTATCCCTATGAGCAGTTGGTATCATTTTTGTGAAGTTTTGTTGAGAAAATTTTGTGGACTAAAAATTTCAGAATTTTTGTTTATAGGAAAAACATGAATATATTTAGGAAGTTTGGTTCCAAGAAGAACTCCAAGGGAGTTATTAGGGAGTCGTCTGATAGTGATCTCCACCCCCGGAGGTTGGCGGAGGTACGGCCGTGTGAATGGCTGCATACCCCGTTCATGGAAGAGGCTGGAATCCTGCAAGAGTTTACACAATATGCTGCTAATGCCGGCCTCACCGACTTCATCGCAGTTGAATGTGAACAGTATCATCTCCTCACAAACACCTTTGTTCAAAGTTTTAATTTCTTCCCTAGGAATAATCCTCCTGAGGTGCAGTTTAATTTATATGCTGAAACCCGCCAGATACCACTTACTGAATTTTGTAACATATGCATGATCCCTTCTGACGGGAGTTTAGTTGAGCCTAGGCCGGCGGAGTTTGAGGCCTTTTATCGTACCTTGACAGTGGGAGATGAGAGAGGGGTGTCGGTCGTCACTGCCACTAGCATACATTTTCCTGTCATGCATTATTTTGCTTTATTTGTTGCTAAGTGTTTGCTTGCTAGAGAAAAAGTAGGTGCGCTCAGCGCACCAGACTTTGTTGTTTTAAGTTGAGCACTAGAGGGCGACAACACTTATAGCTTGGGAGCTATTATGGCACGTCGCCTCCACGTTAATAAATCCAAGGGTAAAATACATGGTGGGATTTTTGCTACTGATTTGGCGGCTCACTCTAATGTTGAGATACGCCTTCATGATTACCCTCTGACCAAGGTTTACCTAGATCGCGCAGCCATGGATCACCACCATTTTACTGATATCAAATCTCCTAACATCCCTGTTCCATATAACCTGGTTTTTAGTGTGAAGACTCGTGATATTATTCCATTGCCTGCTCCTGCTTTGTTTGATCATGTTGCTAGGGGCGGATATAGGATTATGCATGCAGACATCATCGCCTACCAGAACGATCAGGCTGTAGCAGTGGAGGAGCCTCAGCAGTGGGATGCGTGGATGCCCGCCCCTCCGCACCCTAACTACTATCTAGGCTACTGATTGATTACCAAGTTAGGCCAAAAGCCTAAGCTTGGGGGAGTACGTGTTCCTCACCGAGATTATATTCATGTTCACACATCTCATTCCAGTTGTCGGTGTTTACACTTTTTCATTGTATCATCCCAGATTAATTTTATTTTCTTGCTTTCTTCTTGTCTTTTCGAAAAACCTTAGAAAAATCAAAAAAAAATTAGTTGTAGTTAATTTACTTTCTATGCATGCTTAGTTGTAGCACTAAAAAGAAATTCCAATAAGATTTCATTGTTCTTCTTTTGCTTGTTGGGATCTTTCCCGTGTAAATAGTTTTTCTCATTTTTGCTTTCCCTTTTTGTTTGCTTGTTCAAGAAAACCAAAAACTCCAAAAATATTTCAGTGTGTTTCTTTGAACTTCTTTTTCTCTTATTCGAGTCTTACCGAGGAGAAGACCACGATGAAAATGTTGAGTGGCTCTCATATGAATAATTTTTGATCTAATAAAGATCCCATTTTACCTTGTCTTCTCCTGTGGAATAAAATGTTTGCAGATTCCATCTTGGTCCACGGCACTCTTGCACTATAATTATTTTCACATCGTTCGGTCGTGCAAGTGAAAGGCAATAATGATGATATTCGATGAACTGGCCGTGGTAGAGAGAAATGCGTATGAACTCGACTTGTTCTGTTTGTGTAAATATGTTTAACCTAGTATCCATGATTCGGCCCATTATGATTAAACATGTTTGCAATGAAAATTAGAGATTATAGTTTCTCGTGCCATGCATAAGTAGCTAGGAGTGGATAATGATTTATCTTGGATATCAACATTGCGTTAAAATGATTGTGATGTAGTGTGATGATATGGTATCCTCCTCTGAATGTTTGAGTGGCTTGACTTGGCACATGTTCATGCATGTAGTTGAATCAAAACCAACATAGCCTCTATGATATTTATGTTCATGGTGTTCATATCCTACTCATGCTAGTGTCCAATGTTACTTATGCATAATGCATGTTCATGATTGTTGTTGCTCTCTAGTTGGCCGCTTCTCAATCTAATTGCTAGCCTTCGCCTGTACTAATTGAGAATTTTGCTTGTACATCAAAAACCTTATACCCAAGTTATTTCAGATGAGTCCACCATACCTACCTATATGCAGTATTACCCTACCGTCCCAAGTAAATTTGCATGTGCCACCTCTAAAAACTTCTAATAAATATCCTTTTTGTGTGCCTGGATCATTCATGGAACGATAGGAGGTGGTTCATATCTTCCATACTAAGTGGGTTATTCTCAGGTCGAGTGTTTATTCACTCGCCATCACACGAGAAAAGGGCGATAATAGGGATGCCCAGTCCCAAACTGCAAACAGAAAAAGCTTACAAATAATCAAACAAAAACTCCCAATGGGGTCAAAACCTTTACTTTTATCACTTGGGAACCGCCACTAGCGTGCTTAGCATGGAAGATATTGATAACTGATGGTCGTGAAGTAAATGAGAAGGGTGCATGTCTCAAAATATCATTTACCTTTGTTTTAAAACTTGAGCTCTGGCACCTCTACAAATCGTTGCTTCCCTCTGCGAATGGACTATCTATTTACTTTTATATTGTGTGATCACCTTCTAAAATAAGTGCCAGAACTTGAGAGCGCTGCTGTCATGCTTATGCATTATGTGTAGCTAATGTTGGGTGCATCATGACTGGATCTTTTCTACCATGAATTACAATGTTTTTAGTCGCTGCTTGGACTTTGGAGGTGCTCTGCATTTATGTTTTGCGGTCTCAGAAAGGGCTAGCAAGATATCACTATTATCATATTATAGCATGGTTGTTTTGTCAACGTGTTGCCATTAGAGATATCTTTTTATTGCTCGTTAGCTGATTATGTGAAAGGACATGCGGTGACCCCATGTGTGGTTTTGGTAATTGATGACAATCTCTATGGACTAACGGTTGCCTAGAGTTATATTTGAAGGATTTGTCCATAGGATTGTCTTGAAGTCCATGTGTTGGATTCAAGGAGTTTACGAGATGGCCAAAGTGCTTTTCAAGGAATTATCCAAAGATTGGTCATGTGTGAGTTGAGATGGCCAAAGTGTTTTTCAAGGAATTATCCAAAGATTGGTCATGTGTGAGTTGAGCTTATTGCAAGCATGTCTTGAAGAAGAAGATTGTGTGATCATTCATGTTTATCTTCAAGACATCATCCAAATGAAGAGAGTTAGAAAGATTCAAGGTTGATCAAGACTAAGTCAAGAGTGAATCAAGTTGATCAACTCACAAAGCGTAGAAGAAGTACCGAGAGGGATCAAGTGATCCCATGGTATGGTAAGCATTCTCCATTACGCTATGTGTACTAACTCATGGTTTATGTGAGAGTTCTTTGTGGGGTTATTTATGCTTCCATGGTGTTGCGTCAAGTGGAAGATCTCATACAACCCATGGAGGATGACATCAAGTGGTGATCGTCATCAAGTTTGCAGTGTGCAAGTTCAAGTGGCGCAACACAAAGAGTGGCTCACCCATAATGGAGTATGGGGGAGCAATCAAACTTGAAGCTTGCCGTCCATTGTGGTGTCAATGGAATTGTGAAGATGTGACAAAGAGTGGATCACCCATAGTTGAGTATGGGGGAGCAATCAACTAGTCTTCGTCGAGCCAATACAATTAAGAAAGGTGGTCCAACTTGAGGAAGTCAAGATCGTCATCATCTAGCTCAAGTGGACTATGTGCAAGACAAAGGTTTGCCCTTGGTAGGTTTTCTATTTTACTGGTCTCATAGTGGTAGTTGGGAGACCGGGTTGTAGGATCGATTGTCGTACTATCAAGGGGGGCTCTCTAGTGAGTAGCTTGATCGTATCGTTCATCGAGAGCTCAAACCATTGCATCCTTGTGTCATCTTTATTGCTTCTTGTTTGGTTCCATTTGTGAGTCTTAGAGCTTATGGTCATCTTGATGACAAGCTTGAGTTCATCGAAAACAGAGTTTGCATGCATCTTCTATGATGTTTTCGGTGTTGGAGGTTTTACCGTCTTGTCCGAGGAAGGGTTCTCACCATTTTATTATGGTCCTTTTCTCATTTTCTTATTATTGATATTTCTATTAATATTGTGTTAGCCCTTCTCGTTAGCTTTCCAAAAAACTTGGTTTCGTTGAATTCGGAGCTCGTATGCGAAAGTTGTGGCTGTTTTGATATTGTCTGTTTTACACAGAGAGGTTGTACCGCCCCATGGAGAGGTTGTACCGCTTGACTGGTACAACCGGTGTTTGGAGCAGTTGTACCACTCCAGAACTGGTCCGGAGGTTGTACCGGTCATGTACCGCTCTACCACCGGACTGGTCTTTGTTGTGGTGCGGTTGTTGGGCGGTTGTGGGCCGGTTGTACCACTTATTGCCTGCTACCGGTTGTACCGGTGCTCATAGAGGTTGTACCGCTCCTATGTTATTCTGTACATAATGGGCATATTCGTGGGGACCTATTTAAGGGGGTCTTCTTCCCCAATGGTTCCCTATCTCTTGAGCTCATTTTTGCCCCCATTGTTGACCTTCTTTGAGCTTGCTAACTCTCCATCCCTCCATGGATTCTTGCTAGTTTTTGAGGGAAAAGAGAGAGGAGATGTAGATCCACATTTCCACCAATCACTTTCTCCTCTATGTGAGGGGAACCCCTTGGATCTAGATCTTGGAGTTCTTGGTGTTCTCCTTCTTGTTCTTCCTCTCATTTTCCTCCCTAGCATTAGTTGCTCCGGTGGGATTTGAGAGAGAAGGACTTGGGCACTGCGTGTGCCCTTGCCATTGCATTTGGTGCATCGGTTTGAGTTCTCCACGGTGATACGTGGAAGTGAAGTTTGATAAGCTTATTACTCTTGGGTGTTTGGGCACCCTAGAGCTTGTTCCTCTTGGGTGCCTTGGCGCCCTAGACGGTTGGTGGTGTTCGGAGCTCAATCATTGTGGTGTAAAGCTCCGGGCAAGCGTCGGGGTCTCCAATTAGGTTGTGGAGATCGCCCTGAGCAATTTGACGGGTACCGGTGACCGCCCCCAAGGGTTGCCAAAGTGTACGGGTTCGGTGACTGCCCCCAAGGGTTGCCATTTGTATGGGTTCGGTGACCGCCCTCAAGGGTCCCTTAGTGGAATCACGGCATATTCATTGTGCGAGGGCGTGAGGAGATTACGGTGGCCCTAGTGGCTTCTTGGGGAGCATTGTGCCTCCACACCGCTCCAAACGGAGATTAGCATCCGCAAGGGTGTGAACTTCGGGATACATCGTCGTCTCCACGTGCCTTGATTATCTCTTACCCGAGCTCTTTACTTATGCACTTTACTTTGTGATAGCCATATTGTTTCTTGTCATATATCTTGCTATCACCTAGTTGTTATCTTGCTTAGCATAAGTTGTTGGTGCACATAGGTGAGCCTAGTTGTTTTAGGTTTTGTGCTTGGCAAATTAACCGCTAGATTTATTCCGCATTTGTTCAAGCCTATACCATAATTATTTTAAAACGCCTATTCCCCCCCCCCTCTAGGCGACATCCACAATCTTTCAATTGGTATCAGAGCCTCGTCTTTCTTTGTTAGGCTTAACCGCCTAGAGAGTAAAGATGTCGACTAGGGGATTAGGATTCTCTGACACTCTTAGTTTCAATGGAACAAATTTTGATGGTTGGGTAATTCGCATGCTTAATCTCTTTAGGGTCATGGACCCAAATTTAGAGCGAATTGTAGATATGGGTTTTTCTCCTCCAAAGGATCCCCAAAGATTATCTTTAGAGGATGAGAAAAACTCTTATCTCAATGCTCAAGCCTCTAATGTGCTTTTCGATGCTTTGAGCAATGTAGTTATATTTCAACTCATGCCATTCCGGGATGCTCATGAGTTGTGGACGAAGCTTCAGGATAAATATGGAGTGTCCAAGATTTGTGGGGATGATTGTTCTCCCTCCACCTCTGGTCGTATAGTCTTCTCAACTTCTTCTACTTCACCTACATGTGGTTTTCCACAAGGTAATGATATGGTGAGTAGTGTTGGTCATTGCAATGATAATAGTATGCTTATTGTGGATGATCCTTCATCACTATCTTATTGCAATGCTCCTTCTTTGGGCTTTAACACTTCGAGCACTCCAAATGTTTCACATGCTTGTGTTGATAGTCCTTGCATATCATGTAGAAATTGCTTGACTAAATCTCATGATGATATGTTTACTATGTCTTGTTGCCATGATAAAAACATATCTATTTCCTCGAGTTGTTGTGCTAACAATGTAGAGGAAACCCAACACTCCATGGAACAAGATGTGGTCTTGTACGGTGCTTCAAGGGATCCTACATCATCATCGGTTGCTTTTTGCCTTATGGCTAAGGCTTCAAAGGTATCTCCCACTTTGAATCCCAATATATCTTGTGATGATATTTATGATGGCAAGAGTGATAATGATGTTGATTATGATGAAGAGAATGATGATGTTGCCTCCTTAAAAATTAAGGGGGAAATTATTTTTAAAGCTCTTCTTAAGAATAAAATTGCTCGTTCCAACTTCATGGAAATCATGTCTATTGCTATTGAGGGCAAGAAATATATTGATGAGTTGGAATCTCGTCTTGAGGAGCATGAGGTCACCATTGATCAAATGGAAGGTCATGAGCATGATTACGCTAATGAGATTGCGGACCTCTCTCAAGCTCTTGAACTTGAACAAACCACCAAGGAATCTCTTGAGGAGACTTTTGCTCTAGAATTATCTAGAGTGAGTGAATCTTGTGATAGAGCTCTTGAGTGGCCAATGATTTTGAAACTAAAAATGAGGAGCTTGAAGTTGCGCATGCTGAACTCCTTGAGGACTTTGAGCACCTCGAAAATGGCTCAAGGGTCATTAAGAGTGAGCTCATCAAACTCACCGAGTCTCATGCTCAACTTAAAGCTTCATATTCAAAAGAGCTTGCCAAGTTGTCTTCTCCTCTTGTTTCTAATGATGATGCTTGTGCCTCTATCTCTTGTGAAGCATCCATATTGAAGGAGAATATTGAGCTAAGGGCTCAACTTGAGTTGCTATCTAGCAATTATGGGATGTTGGAAGAAAATCATGTAAAGCTCACAAGCTCTCATGATGATCTTCTAGTATCCCATAATGTGCTAAAGCTAGCTCATGAGGCCATTCTTGCTAAGGTAACATCTAGTGAGCCTCATGTGGATACTAGCACCACTTTTATTCAAAATGCTATATTGCCTTGTGCTAGTCCTCGCGATTCATCCATGCATAACATTGGTACATCTTGTGATGAATTGCTTTCCTTTCCTTGTTGCTCTAAATATGAATCTTATACTTCCTCTAGTTCTTTGTTGAGACTAACCATGTAGAGGAAATCAAAGAGCTCAAGGTCCAAGTCACTTCTTTGAAGAAAGACTTGGAAAAGAGTCATGAATGGAAATTCACACTCAACAATATCTTGAGTGTGCAAAAATCCCCAATGAAAAGGTGGACTTGGATTCAACTCCAACAAGAAGAAGAAGTCCAAGGTGAACAAAAAGAAGGGACAAGAACAAGTCAAGAATTCGGCCAAGATTGTTTGCTTCAAGTGCAAAGTAGAAGGGCATCATGTTAGATCTTGCCCATTGAAGAAGAATCCCATTAGTGACAAACAACAAGGGAAGCGGCCACAAGTTCACTCTCATTCTCAACCTCAAGTTGAAGAAAGGCATCTTCCCAAGAAAACTCAAGCAAATGCTTCTCAAGTTGAGAAATCAAGTGAGAAGAAAGTAAAGAGTAGATGTTGCTACCTATGTTGTGAAAAAGGTCACGTCGCTTCTTCATGCACAAATGGTACCTTATCCAACCCTATTCTAATTGATGATATCTATTCTCTTGGGAAGGATAAAGTTGGCAATGTGTTTGCCAAATTTGTTGGTGCTCAAAGTGGTGTCAAGAAAAGAACCATTTGGGTAGCCAAGCCTATTGTGACTAACCTCTTAGGACCCAACTTGGTTGGGGACCAACTAGCTCATACTTGATCAATAGGTGTTGTTGGAGGTCATTGGAGACTTGGCTACATTATGAAGAATTAAGGGGACTTCATCATTCTTATTGTCTCAAGCCAAGTCAATTGAATCATCAAGTTTATATCTTATATCCAATGTGCCTCCTTGCGGTAACTTGTACTTAAATTGCTTACATTGAAAGTTACTTGCCCCCTTGCATGTTTGGTTTTGTACCTTGCATGTGTTTGTATATGTTGTGCTTCCAACTTGCTTATCTTGAGAAATCAAGTATGTGTGTGTTGGTTTGCACATCATGTACGTGTGTGTCATGCGTTGAGCCTTTTGCATCTTGTTTATTTCTTAGTAGGCTATTGTGAGAGATTAATGGAATATCCCATTATGGGAGAGTGATGTGCTTTGTGCACCTCACAATCCTATAAATGTGTGTACATGAGTAATACCATCTAGTATTGATATTTCAAGATTATCTAGTCACTATGTGGTATGTCTTCTCATGAGAAATTCAAATTCTAAATAGTCCATTAATTATCTCTTGTTGGATCCTTTAATTGCCTCTTGTCTATCTTTAATTGGTATCACATTATGGGGGAGTAATATGCTATGTGTATATTACTAGCCTAGAAAATGTGTACATTTGAGATATTGTCACCTAGAGTTGATATTGTTAATTATCTTGTTCCTAGGTGGCATGTTAGCTCTACAAGTTGCAATTTGCTTTTTGTTTGGTGTGAAGATGATGTCGGATATCCTTGCTATCTACCACCGGGAATTATTTCCGTTTACTTCTTGTCTTTTGACAATTGGTACTCACTTTTGTGGTAGAATTTATTGATCATCTTTACATTGGCTTTGCTTTTATTTGCCCTTTCTCTTGCCAAGGATTGTATCAACTCCCTTTGTCTTCCATACCACTTGTGGATCTTGTTTATTTCTTGATCTTGTCTAGTGTTTTCTAGATATAGTGAAAGTGGTGATCCCACCTTGTGCATTTTGTATTCAAATGCAAATTCTCTATAATGCACTAGTCTTGGGGGAGCTATCCTATTTTCTCTAAAACACTCATCTTGCGATCCTTATCAAGTGTGTGTTGGTGGAAGGCAAGCCGTTTCGTTTTGGGTACTTTGTGCCATCATGAAACTTTGTAGAGAGCTTGGTTTGTTTGGAACCATCCTCTCTTTTGGGGTTTGATATCCTTTATTTAGTGGGTATCAATGGATATCTCATTCCTTGATGTATCTTTTATTGATATCCTCCAAGTGATGATTTATTCATTTGGTATCTTTTCTTCACTTGGTATTTCTTTGTCATTTGGTATCGGTTCTTGAAAGTCTTGAGCATGCATATTAACTTCGTGTAGTATCTTTGGCATGCTTTCTTTCTTTGACCCAATATATAGGGGAAACTCCACCAAGTCTCAAATTGGATGAGATGTGCATGAAATTCATTTTCGTATCTATATGCACATTTTTATGTGGAGTTTGTCCTATGTATTGTTGGTTCTCTAACTCTTTGGTCCCAATGAGTTTGGGTACCATTTTGTTTGTGTTGTTGTTCTAGGAACAATTGGAGATACATTGGATGCTCGGCTCACTCACAAGGAAGGTGTTGTCATCATGTGCTTATTGGAGTCGAGCTAGGATGATCAATGAACTACTATCTACCTTCAATTGGTATCTACTACATCCTTCCAATGTTAACTCGGTAACAAGTATCTTCATATTCTTCATGCACACATTTCTTGCATCAACCTTGTGTAGGTTGTATCATGGCATGTTATTCATTCATTCTTGTGATACTTGTTCCCTTTCTCAAAGCATCCCAACAATGATCTCTTGTTGCTAGTTGTGATGTCTTTGATGGGTGTGTGGTAGGAATTCATTTATATACAATAAGACCATATCTAGCCATGTGCTATGCTTCCAAGCAAATATCTTATTGGTATATGTATGACCTCCCTTTGGATATCTTGTTCCTCGTGTTGTAACTATTTCGGGTGTACATCCTTCTTTGTAGATATATATCATCATGATTTCGTCTACCTAGAATCTTATACACTTGAGATAAGTTGCATATCTAGTTGATATCCTTTCTTTCACGTCCACCTTGTCTTTCTTATGTTATTTCTTTGGTGGCTCCGTGAAAGCTTTTGCCTTGAGTGTGTGTCTTCTATCGTTGCATCTTGATGCCTCTTGTGTGTGGTGAAGATTATTTTCCTCATGCTTATCTTTACGAGGCTTTTGCCATCTTAATTGGTATCCCTCGTCTTGATGAGGCTTTCATCTTCTATCTTCACCACGGGTTGTCACAAGCATAGGTTCTTTATATGCTTATTAGTAAGCTTGTGAACCCATTTGCTAGTTGTGTGTGGGAATGATAGGCCTTGCACCGTGTGCCTCATTCTTTCAAGACTTTATTGATGCTTAATGCTCATCCGTACATTAGTCTTCTCAAGTGCATTGCCTTGACTCACACACATCATTTTGGTTGAGCCCTTTCTTAAGTTGCCTCTTTTACTTGTTGCTCAACCATGTGTTTGTTTCAAGTACTAGGCTTAGTTTCCTATATGCTCACTTGCACTTGTTGTAAGTTTCTATTGATTTTGGGGGAGCTATGATCCTATTGTGTGCACTTTGTATCCAAATACGAATATTCTTATGTGTGCACAAATCATGGGGAGCTTCTCTAGTTTCTTTAGAACACTCCTTTGCTCATATCATAATATCCTTTATTCACGTGGCTCGTAGGATCTTTGGTCTAGTTGGTTCAATTGGTATCTTTTGATAGCTTGCTTCAATTGGTATCTTTTGGTTGCTTGATTGCTTGTGTCTCTCTCGGTTATGTCTTTGTGGCATATCTTCCTTTAGCAATCTTGGTGCCTCAATATAGTTGGTCTCCCTCCAAGTATTATCTTTGGATATGTGTATGGCATTCCACTCTCTTGTTGAGAAATACACAACTTTTGGAGGAACACCTTTTATATTGGTCTTCTTATCTTTTCACCCATTTTGGCAATCGATGCCAATGGGGGAGAAGTTTCAGAGAGTTTTGTGGAGAAGTCTTTAGAGCTTTCTCCTTGTTTTAGTTTTGTTCCTAAGCATTTGCATCTCATATACATGCATTATTGGTTGTTGCATTGCATGGTGATGCATAATTCCTTATATAAACTCTCTTGAAAGTGATTGTCATCAATTACCAAAATGGGGGAGATTGAAAGGACATGCGGTGCCCCCATGTGTGGTTTTGGTAATTGATGACAATCTCTATGGACTAATGGTGCCTAGAGTTATATTTGAAGGATTTGTCCATAGTATTGTCTTGAAGTCCATGTGTTGGTTTCAAGGAGTTTACGAGATGGCCAAAGTGCTTTTCAAGGAATTATCCAAAAATTGGTCATGTGTGAGTTGAGATGGACAAAGTGTTTTTCAAGGAATTATCCAAAGATTGGTCATGTGTGAGTTGAGCTTATTGCAAGCATGTCTTGAAGAAGAAGATTGTGTGATCATTCATGTTTATCTTCAAGACATCATCCAAATGAAGAGAGTTGGAAAGATTCAAGGTTGATCAAGACTAAGTCAAGAGTGAATCAAGTTGATCAACTCACAAAGAGTAGAAGAAGTACCGAGAGGGATCAAGTGATCCCATGGTATGGTAAGCATTGTCCAATGCTTTGTGTACTAACTCATGGTCTACGTGAGAGTTCTTTGTGGGGTTAGTTATGCTTCCATGGTGTTGCGCCAAGTGGAAGATCTCATACAACCCATGGAGGATGACATCAAGTGGTGATCGTCATCAAGTTTGTAGTGTGCAAGTTCAAGTGGCGCAACACGAAGACTGGCTCACCCATAATGGAGTATGGGGAGCAATCAAGCTTGAAGCTTGCCATCCATTGTGGTGTCAATGGAATTGTGAAGATGTGCCAAAGAGTGGATCACCCATAGTGGAGTATGGGGGAGCAATCAACTAGTCTTCATCGAGCCAACACAATTAAGAAAGGTGGTCCAACTTGAGGAAGTCAAGATCGTCATCATCTAGCTCAAGTGGACTATGTGCAAGACAAAGGTTTGCCCTTGGTAGGTTTTCTATTTTACCGGTCTCATAGTGGTAGTTGGGAGACCGGGTTGTGGGATCGGTTGCCGTACTATCAAGGGGGCTCTCTAGTGAGTAGCTTGATCGTATTGTTCGTCGAGAGCTCAAACCATTGCATCCTTGCATCATATTTCTTGCTTCTTGTTTGGTTCCATTTGTGAGTCTTAGAGCTTATGGTCATCTTGATGACAAGCTTGAGTTCATCGAAAACGGAGTTCGCATGCATCTTTTATGATGTTTTCGGTGTTGGACGTTTTACCAGTCTTGTCCGAGGAAGGGTTCTCACCATTTTATTATGGTCCTTTTCTCATTTGCTTATTATTGATATTTCTCTTAAGATTGTGTTAGCCCTTGTCGTTAGCTTTCCAACAAACTTGGTTTCGTTGAATTCAGAGCTCGTATGCGAAAGTTGTGGCTGTTTTGATATTGCCTGTTTTACACAGAGAGGTTGTACCGCCCCATGGAGAGGTTGTACCGCTTGACCGATACAACCGGTGTTTGGAGCGGTTGTACCGCTCCAGAATTGGTCCGGAGGTTGTACCGGTCATGTACCGCTCTACCACCGGACTGGTCTCTGTTGTGGTGTTGTTGTTGGGCGGTTGTGGGCCGGTTGTAGTGCTTATTGCCTGTTACCGGTTGTACCGGTGCTCATAGAGGTTGTACCGCTCCTATGTTATTCTATACATAACGGGCAGATTCGTGGGGACCTATTGTAACACCCTCGATGCGACTATAGCTCCCACGTGTCGAGGCACGACTTAGAGACATAATCGCATTGAAGGCATATGTCGCAAGTTAGGCAATCTTCACAACATCCCATGTAATGTAAATAATAAAGGGGAGATACATAGTTGGCTTACACTCGCCACGTCACATCAAAGTACATAAATAACATCCATCATACAAACACTCATGGCCCGACTACGGCGCCAAAATAGAAGAATAACCCAACAAGCGACAAGGTCCCAATCAAACCCCAACTAGGCACCACTACTGATCATCAGGAAAAGACACGTAGTAATGCTGAGAGTCTTCATCGAACTCCCACTTGAGCTCGTAATCGTCACATGGAGCGGAATCACCTGGACCTGCAACTGGAGTTATAGTAATCTGTGAGCCACAGGGACTCAGCAATCTCGCACCCTCGCGATCAAGACTATTTAAGCTTATAGGAAGGGTAAGGCAAATATATGAGGAGCTGCAACAAGCGACTAGCATATATGGTGGCTAACTTATTCGCAAAAGAGAGAGAGAGAAGAGGAGGCAAAGCGCGAGCGAGAAACTAGAGAGCAACCTGCGCAAACATTACTCCAACACCGTGTCCACTTCCCGGACTCCGCCGAGAAGAGGCCATCACGGTAACACACTCAGTTGATTCATTTTAATTAATTAAGGTTCAAGTTATCTACAACCGGACATTAACAAATTCCCATCTGCCCATAACCGCAGGCACGGCTTTCGAAAGTTCAATCCCTGTAGGGGAGTCTCAATTTAGCCCATGACAAGCTCTCACGGTCAACGAAGGAATAGACCTCCACCCGAGACACACCGATCAGACTCGGTAACCCGGTACAACAAGACAATTCGACAGGTTAAAACAAGACCAGCAACACCGCCCGAATGTGCCGACAAATCCCGATAGGAGCTGCACATGTCTCTTTCTCAGGGCACACTCAGATAAGCAATCCGTACAACTAAAATCAGCCCTCGAGTTTCCCCGAGGTGGCGCTGCAAGGGGCTCTAATTTGGACCAACACTCAGAGGAGCACTGGCCCGGGGGGGGGGGGGGGTAAAATAAGATGACCCGCGGGCTCCGGAAACCCGAGGGAAAAAGAGGCTAGGTGGCAAATGGTAAGACCAAGGTTGGGCATTGCTGGAAAAGCTTTAATCAAGGCGAACTATCAAGGGGTTCCCATTATAACCCAACCGCGTAAGGAACGCAAAATCCGGGAACATAACACCGATATGATGGAAACTAGGGCGGCAAGAGTGGAACAAAACACTAGGCGAGAGGCCGAGCCTTCCACCCTTTACCAAGTATATAGATGCATTAAGATAACATAGCAATATAATGATATCCCAACAAGTAAATAAAAGATGTTCCAACAAGGAACGGTCTCCAATCTTCACCTGCAACTAGCAACGCTATAAGAGGGGCTGAGCAAAGCGGTAACATAGCCAATCAATGGTTTGCTAGGACATGTTGGGTTAGAGTTTTGACATGGCAATTGGGAGGCTGACAAGCAAAAGGTAGGCATCATAGCATTGGCATAGCAAAAGAGCGAGCAAACTAGCATAGCAAAGATAGTGGTGATTTTGAGGGTATGATCATCTTGCCTGCACAGTTGTCAGAGTTGACTGGATCCTCACAAGCAAACTCAACGGGCTCCTTAGTAGCGAACTCGTCTCCCGGCTCTACCCAAACAAGACAAACAAGCAACAAGGATACAATCAACCACGTGCAAGACCAAGCAATAAGATGAAATGATGATATGCTATGCGGGATGCGATGCAGGATGCAAAATGCAAGATATGACAGGAAAAACATGAACCTGGCCTCAACTTGGAATTCCAAGGGTGCCACTGGAAAGATGAGATGAAATCGCTTGAAAACGATATAAAGATCATCGGAATCGGAGTTACGGTTTGGAAATGGCAAGCGTTTTAAGAATGACATCGGTCTGCGATTTACAGCAAGTATGCATCTAAATGTAATAAGATGAACATGCTACAGCCACCAAACATGACAACAAAACACATGGTAGGGATGCACACAAGATGCTTAACAAAAGACTAGCACTGAGCTACGGCCAATTCATCCATTAAGAGGTTCAAACAAGCATGGCAAAAACGCAAATGCAAAACAGATTCCAGACTTAGTGAAATTAACACTTGTCTGAAATTTCAGATCACGAGGCCCTCTTCGGAGCAGCACAACAACATGATACATGACCTGATTAAGACAAGTAAGAACATGGCATGGAGCTACTCAACAAGCTTAAAAAATACCCAAAGTGACCTGGGGCCAAAAGGGTTCACAAAATATACTAACGCGCACATGAACATAGCAAAAACACAATCAGTTTTCAGACTTAGTGAAAACTGAGACATGCTGAAATATGACTCACGAAGGCATGTAAACGAGCTCGATGCACTCACTACGGTGAAAGTCATGGCAAGGCAATCATACATCCATTAAGAAGGCACAAAATGCTAGCTAGACATGGCAAGAACAATGGCATACCATGCACAGATCAACTACAATAACAACGGCAAAATCGCAAACGAGTTGACGATCTGCCCAGATTCACCACGAAGCAAAAGTAGAGCTCGATTGACTCAAGCTAGGGTGCTCCATAATTGCAAACAAAGACATGGATGGATAGAGCATAACATGACTAACAAAACTCCTTTACTTATCATCCTCAAAAGAGGCACGGATCACTAGGAAACAAGCTGAACATATGGCATCATGAACTAAATAATCCCAGACTTAGTGAAATTACTAAGTCTCTGAAAACAGATTTACCGGGTGCCTCACTTTGCAAGCTTGCACAAGTCACCACACACATCCTAAAAATGCATGGGTTGCACCTCTGGAAAGAAGACAAAATTCTTAACAAAACATATGAAGGACTCACAGGCATATCATGCACACAATAATCATGGCAAAAATGACAAAAGTCTAAGGTGAACTAGCAGATCTGACAATTAGCTCACGAAGCCTCCTTCTAACAGCATTTCGGGAATCAAGATGAGCTCAAATGAAAATGATGCAATGGAATGAAATAATGTACTCTTCGAGACGAACATTTTGATATACTATATGCCCAAAACGAAGCTATGAATGCGGAGATATCACTGGTCAAAGTTAGCACAAAAATTAGGATTCGGGAGCGAAAAGTCAACCGTCAAGTTTTTCCAGACCCAGATCCAGATCGGGCACGCGGATCGAGGCCGCCGGAGTTACTGTTCACGGCCGGACTTTGAGCTCGCCGGCGTTGAGGGAGGAGGTGGAGGAGAGGGACTTGGCCGGCCGGTGGGGAGGACGAGGCCGGGGCGCGACGGCGGTGGGGCGGCGCCGCGGTGGAGAGGCGTGGCCGCGGCGGCGTGGCGGGGTGGACGGCGGTCGGTGATGGCGGCTTGCGGTGGCGCGGCCACCGGGGTCGGGGAAGACGGGGCGCGAGGCGGTGGAGAGGCGCGGTGGCCGGATGGGCTCGGGGGGGGGGGGGAGGGGGCGCGTGGGCCTGCGGGCCGGCGGGAGCGGCGAAGTGGTCCGGTCCACGTGGCGAGCGGCGAGTGGGCGAGGGGCGCGGCGGACATTGTCCGGTCCGCTCCGGACACGTCCGTCGGCGGCGGATCTGGAGTTTTTTTTTCAAGGGGAGGACGGGGAGAGATCCGAGATCCGAAAAACGGGGGGGGGGCTATTTATAGGCATAAGTGGAGCTAGGAGAGTCCAAATGAGGTGCGGTTTTTCGGCCACGCGATCGTGATCGAACGCTCTAGGACATGGAGCAGAGTTTGGTGGGTTTTGGGCCAAATTGGAGGGGTGTTGGGCTGCAACACACACGAGGCCTTTTCGGTCCCTCGGTTAACCGTTGGAGTATCAAACGAAGTCCAATTGATACGAAACTTGACAGGCGGTCTACCGATAGTAAACCAAGGCCGCTTGGCAAGTCTCGGTCCAATCCGTAAATGTTTAATCCCCACACACGAAAGAACGCTAGAATTGACCACCGGAGGAGAATGAAGCGCCGGAATGCAAAACAGACAACGGGGAAAATGCTCGAATGCATGAGACGAACACGTATGCAAATGCAATGCACATGATGGCATGATATGAGATGCATGACAAAGAAAACAACACACGGAGACAAAGACCCGAACCCGAGAAATAAATATAACTTAACGACGGAAACGGCAAGAGTTGGAGTACAAATTGGGAAAGTTATATCTGGGGCGTTACACCTATTTAAGGGGGTCTTCTTCCCCAATGGTTCCCTATATCTTGAGCTCATTTTTGCCCCCATTGTTGACCTTCTTTGAGCTTGCTAACTCTCCATCCCTCCATGGATTCTTGCTAGTTTTTGAGGGAAAAGAGAGAGGAGATCTAGATCCACATTTCCACCAATCACTTTCTCCTCTATGTGAGGGGTACCCCTTGGATCTAGATCTTGGAGTTCTTGGTGTTCTCCTTCTTGTTCTTCCTCTCATTTTCCTCCCTAGCATTAGTTACTCCGGTGGGATTTGAGAGAGAAGGACTTGGGCACTGCGTGTGCCCTTGCCATTGCATTTGGTGCATCGGTTTGAGTTTTCCACGGTGATACGTGGAAGTGAAGTTTGAGAAGCTTATTACTCTTGGGTGTTTGGGCACCCTAGAGCTTGTTCCTCTTGGGTGCCTTGGCGCCCTAGACGGTTGGTGGTGTTCGGAGCTCAATCATTGTGGTGTAAAACTCCGGGCAAGCGTCGGGGTCTCCAATTAGGTTGTGGAGATCGCCCCGAGCAATTTGACGAGTACCGGTGACCGCCCCCAAGGGTTGCCAAAGTGTACGGGTTTGGTGACCGCCCCCAAGGGTTGCCATTTGTACGGGTTCGGTGACCGCCCTCAAGGGTCCCTTAGAGGAATCACTGCATCTTGCATTGTGCGAGGGCGTGAGGAGATTACGGTGGACCTAGTGGCTTCTTGGGGAGCATTGTTCCTCCACACCGCTCCAAACGGAGATTAGCATCCGCAAGGGTGTGAACTTCGGGATACATCATCGTCTCCACGTGCCTTTGTTATCTCTTACCCGAGCTCTTTACTTATGCACTTTACTTTCCGATAGCCATATTGTTTCTTGTCATATATCTTGCTATCACCTAGTAGTTTATCTTGCTTAGCATAAGTTGTTGGTGCACATAGGTGAGCCTAGTTGTTTTAGGTTTTGTGATGGGCAAATTAACCGCTAGGTTTATTCCGCATTTGTTCAAGCCTAAACCATAATTATTTTAAAACGCCTATTCACCCCCCCTCTAGGCGACATCCACAATCTTTCATTATGTTATTGATATGAGTTAATATTACCTTTAAGAGTTATTCTCGGCATGGTTAGTTATAATGTTGGCTGAAAACCTCAGTGTTGTTTAAGCTTATTTATGCAAAAAAGAGCAAAAGAGTTCGTGAAAGTTTTTCTTTTTCACTTTCAGTTTATCAACTGAATTGCTTGAGGACAAGCAAAGGTAAGCTTGGGGGAGTTGATACGTCTCCAACGTATCTACTTTTCCTAATGCTTTTCCTCTTGTTTTGGACTCTAATTTGCATTATTTGAATGAAACTAACCCCGGACTAACGCTGTTTTCAGCAGAACTATCATGGTTTTGTTTTTGTGCAGAAATAAAAGTTCTCGGAATGGAACAAAACTTTGCGAGGATTTTTTATATCAATGAAGAGAATTTCTGGAGTCAAGATCCACCAGAGGGGGGAACCTAGGTGGGCACAACCCACCAGGCCCCCCCCCTCCTGGCGTGCCTAGGTGGGTTGTCCCCACCTGCTGGCCTTGCAGACCTCAACCCTGATACTATAAAATTACATATTTGGAGGAAAAATCAGGGAGAAATAATTATTGTGTTCCACTGATGGAGCCGCCGTGACCTCCTGTTCTTCATCGGGAGGCCAGATCTGGAGTCCGTTTGGGGCTCCTGAGAGGGGGATCTTCATTATTCATCATCACCAATCCTTCTCCATCGCCAATTCCATGATGCTCCCCACTGGGAGTGAGTAATTCCTTCATAGGCCCGTTCGTCGGTGAGGAGTTGGATGAGGTTCAGCATGTAATCGAGTTAGTTTTGTTAGGGCTTGCTCCCTAGTATCCACTATGTTCTGAGATTGATGTTGCTATGACTTTGCCATGCTTAATGCTTGTCACTTTGGGCACGGGTGCCATGATTTCAGATCTAAACTTTTTATGTTATCACCATTATATCCATGTTATAGATCCGATCTTGCAAGTTATAGTCACCTAATAGGTGTTATGATCCGGCAACCCGGGAGTAACAATAGTCGGGACCACTCCCGGTGATCACCGTAGTTTGAGGAGTTCATGTATTCATCGTGTATTAATGCTTTCTTCCGATCTCTATTAAAAGGAGGCCTTAATATCCCTTAGTTTTCAATTGGACCCCGTTGCCACAGGAGGGTAGGACAAAAGATGGCATGCAAGTTCTTTCCATAAGCACATATGACTATTTACGGAATACATGGCTACATTATATTTATGAACTAGAGCTAGTGTTGTATCACCCTAGGTTATAACTGTCTCATGATGAATATCATCCAACAAGTCACCGATCCAATGCATACTAATTTATCTTATATTATTCTTGCTAAGTTACTACTGCTATCGTTACTGTTGCACTTGCTACAAAATTACTGATATCACCGTTAATGTTATCATTGCTACTGTTACTACTATCAAAACTATCATATTACTTTGCTACTGATCACGTTGATGCAGATAATTAATCTCCAAGTGTGGTTGAATTAACAACTCAGCTGCTAATACCTTCAAATATTCTTTGGCTACCCTTGTGTCGAATCTATAAATTTGGGTTGAATATTCTACCCTCGAAAATTGTTGTGATCCCCTATGCTTGTGTGTTATCATAGGTTGATTGCTTGACTTGTGCTAAGTTGCTAAAATATGCCAATACTTAAAATTGGGAGAATATTAGATTTTTATTTGGTCAAGTAGTCTAATCACCCCCCCCCTAGACCTACTTTCGATCCTACAGTGTTATTAGAATATCCCAGGAGCGTCGAAGATCACAGTGTCTCCGGTAATGAGCTCATTGAATTCCAATCTCATATTGCATGGGACGATGTGTGTAAGAAAAAACAAAAAACACACATAATGCATTGGTGAAAGTAGCAACAAAAACAAATTGAATTAACTGTTAGAAGGTTCATATAATTTGTTACCGCTGCAAGAACAAAACTTGGCTGAAGTAGATACCGAATAGTGTGCCAGTTGCAAGGCTGGTTGCGCACCCTGACTTGCACACTCGGCATGGTGGCGGTTGCGCCATTCTACACAAAACATATAGAAAACAAAGTATAATAGGATTCTGGACTACTAAATCAACACTAAGTATAATCGGTTCTACACTAGTAAATCAATTTCTACTAAGCATAATCGGATACTACAGTGCTAAATATAATTCTACACCAGTAACTGTATAAACAAATAAACAAAATCCATGAAGGGAGACACAAATAAACAAATTCTACACCACCAATCTTATTTATAGGAGTTCATCTTATTTATTCCAAACATACCAAACTACACTACCAAATTAAGTTGAACTTGAATCATTAATATTCTAGACACTCAAAAATATTCTACTCAAAATGCACTATTAAAATCGGATTCTACACAATAGCAATCGGATTACCACTAAAATTTCTAAACAAAGTAATCCATGGAACCAACTTAGGATTCTACATAACCACAAATGTTGATTCAACACTACTTAAATTCTACACAAATCAACTTATGTATACATGGATCCCCTGGATTCCGTGTGGTGTCCGCGGACAGAGGATGTGCGAGTGGAGAGGAAGGATATGTGATGGGAGGTGAAGGAAATGATCGAACCTTGCTGCTGGTACTACGGAGAGTGGCGACAACGGGGGTCGAGGTCCGGAGGTGGCGGCGGCTGGTTGAGGGGGACTGTGTGGGTGAAATGCGGGGGCGTCGACTAGCTAGGTCTTCTACTAAGGTGGGTAGTTAACTCGGGTGGGCCAGTGCTGGCGTGGGCCTAAAACACAACACCATAGATAATAACAACCCAAATAAAGAAACCTAAGATTAATAAAATACTCAATGTAATAAAAGACTCAAAATTATAACTAGTAGTAAAGAAATAAAAGACCAAAAATGATAAAAATACTACTAATAATAAAGACAAAAATATAATATAATATAATATGTTCATTATTTTTTACTAGTATAATCATTAATACTTAAATACTTGATAAAATGGAAAATTGTTTCTAGCATAGCATAAGTTAACATGCCAACACTAATTAAATGCCTACGGGATGCATAGAAATCCGACGCACTATCTTCCACACGGTGAGTAGAGATGGGCCAACAGATTTTTGATGTGTTAAAAAAATGCAACCCCAGCACTAACCATGTAAAGCTGACGTGCGATTTAAACTGACGCTAGCACTATTGAAAAAAATAGTGATGGTGTTGATGGAAAATGGCGCGCCACCAACAAAAGTTGTGGCTAACCGTTTATCCACTAGTGACGTACCACCTGTCCTAACATTGCAGAAGAGGAATAGTTCAAGCGGCAAGCAGTAGAGCACACAAGTAATAAGCAATGGAGCAGAAGAGCAATAGTAAGCATGCATGATCATACGGCATAGCAAGTTCAACCTAGCACTATTATGGTGTCAACCTATCACCACATGCAAAAGAGGGTGCAATCTTACCACCGAAAGTTCACCATCGGTGTGAGGGCTTAGCATATACCACATCACCAAAATATACATACCATAAAATAGTTTTCAAGCCCTAGCTACATAAAATATATGTCATCATCGTCATCGTCGTCGAGGATCATGCACGCGGTCAGCACCACCAGATACAACACTAGTAGTAGTGCTTGCCCATCCAGCTCCTGAGCGAGTCTCCTACCGGTTTGATAAACCTTGGTTCTTAACTGAGGGAAATACTATCTGCTAGTATACTAGATCACCCTTCCTCTTCGGGAAAATCGCAATGCCTACCACAAGTAGCAGGCGCACGCGAACAGCATCTGCCCCATGCTTCCTCAGCAAGCGCGCGGGGCTCGCGGCGGAGTACTAGGGACAGTGTGGTGGAGTTTCACCGGGAGGGGTGGGTGGAAGAAAGAAAACTAGGAGAGAGAGGTGAGTGGATCATAGATAGCCCATGCCAGACATGCAGAGGACACGTAAAATGTTCGACTTATGTCCGCTTCGGACCCAACTCTAACCTAAATTTGAGACGAAAATGGGTGTCCAGGACACAAACGGACACGATGTCTGTTTGGGTCGCTATGTTGGGCCATGTTTTTTGGCCTTGTGGACCCAAAGAACCAAAAGCAGACGAATTGTGATGAATATTTATTTGTGCATTCGGTAGGCATGCTCTAACAGTTATGACAACAGAGGTGGCCCGTCGGTTGTCAAGCCAAACGATCGGCCGGCCTCAAGGCCCAATAGGCCAATGTGTGCCATGGGCCCCTTATCATGCGGGAAGCCTTTTTCTAGAAGAATCTTACCATGGTGTACATCTTAGGGACCCCTCATCCCATCCAAACTCTAGGACGGTAGGTAAGCTTATAACCCTAGGTCTCGTCCCCTGTTATAAGGCAAGGCCAGGGGTAGTTCAAATCAACTGACATCAAGTCATAGCCTTGATAGCAACATCTTCATGTATATCGTGACCCCTTCACACGAGGCATTTTTTCCACATCAATCAATTCAAAAGGAGGAGTAGGCTATTACCTCTACGATGAGGGCCCGAACCTAAGTAAACCCCCGTGTGCGATCCTTTCTGGTACATTCAGTCACGTGCTCCCCCTGCTAGATGCCAACTATCATGTTGTGGTCCCCCATACGCTGAGGTGGCCTCATGCGCCGAGTCAGATGGCGCCACACGGGCAAAATACATACAAAAACATCATGAGTGAGCACATCTGCGCACATGAACAACTTTGGCAACTCGAAAGTTGCACTCATGAGTTCAACGGATTATTTTGCACCAATACAATGAGTTCAGTGACTATAGTTGAAGTTTACTCAAAATAAAAAATGCATACATTTGGTCTGCAAATCACAAGGGTAGAGTTTCATTAAGGCTATATCTCGCTTACAAGGAGATCTATCATACCTCGCCTAAAGATTTTTTTCCCCTTTCACATTTTAACGGGGCCAACTCGATTCCTCTCATCCATGTCCCGCTTCTGCGCCATCGCTCGCTTGACTCGCTCGGTGTTGTCGCTGCCAGCTTTTTTCGTTTTATCTTTGTTTTCCTTTTAGTTTCCTTTGTTTTCTACATGTTTTTTTGGTTTTTCTATTTTAATTGCTTTTTCAATGTTTTTATATTTTTTTAGTTTTCAAAGGTTTTTTCTTTCCTTTTCTTTTTTCTATGATTTCTTCGATTTCTTTATTTCTTTCCTCGGTTGTTACTGGTTTTTTTTTCTTTTCTCTTTGTTTTTCGTCATCATACTTCAATTTTTTGGTTTCTCTCTCGATTTTCCACTATTTTATTTTTGTGTTCTTCATTGTTATCCTTCGTTTATTTAGTTTTCCTTTTATTTTTCTTTGGTTTTTGTTTTGTTTATTCCAAGACTTTTATCACTTCCCTTTTTCATCTCATTTTCCTTCTGTTTTCTTTGGTTTTTTGGTTTCTTTCTTAGTTTTCAGTAGGATATTTTCTTTTTTCTTCCGTATTCTTTTTCCTTTTCTCTTTTTCTTTGTATCTATTATTATTTTCTGTTTTTTCTTGCTTTTATCATTTTTAATTGCATTTTCTTTTCATTCTACATCTTTCGTTAATGTCAAGATCATTTTTCCAATGCTCTTTTCAAAAAATTCAAATAACAGTTCAAAAAAATTATACATGGTCGATATTTTTTTGAGAAACATTTTTAACATAACTCAAATGCTTGATTAAAAAGTTCCAAATACAAGCAACTTTTGTATAAATGGTCAACATTTTTTCTATGCATATTTTCATATTTTCAAATGCTTGATTAACATTTTTTAACTACAAGATTAACATTTTTTAAAGACATGTCAAAAATTTTCCTATACACATTTAATATTTTTAAAATGCGTGATTAACATTTTTAAATGCTTGTTTAATATTTTTTCATATGATTGATTCAAAATTTCTAAATACACGGTCAACTTTTTTTCAGTAACTTTGTAGATTTTTTGTAAGCATTTTTTGTACACATGCGAAAGATTTCCTTTATAAATATTTAACACTTTTCAAATGCTTGGTTAACATTTTTTGTATACATGTTCTACATTTTATGTATACACATTTTTAATATTTCAAATGCTTCATTAATATATTTCAAATATAAAATTAACATATTTTTTAATACATGGCCATTATTTTGTCAATACGAATTTTTACATTCTCAAATGCTTTTGTTAACATTTTTTAAATATAAATTTGCATTTTCTTAATAAATCATCAGCATTTTTCTCTACACATTAAACATTTTTTAAATGTTTCATTATTATTTTTAAGTACTTGTTTAATTTTTTCAAAATCTTGGATTAACATTTTTTAAATACATGATCAACTATTTTCACATATATTGTATAATATTTGAATAAATAAGAAACATTTGTGTTATAGACATTAAACATTTTTCAAATGCTTGGTTAACATTCTTTTAAATGTTTTCTGAAATGAATTTTCTTTATTTAGAATATTTGGATGTATAATCAAATAAAAAAAGTAACATAAAACATGAAGAAAAAAACAGAAAATGAGGTCATGGGCTCCCGCACGCCTGGGCCGGCTCACTTATGGAGGTGCCTGGCCGGAGGTCTTGTCTATAAGCGAGGGGAGCTCCCCGTCGTACGTCCGAAATCAGTAGTTGAGGATTACTCGTTCCAAAGATCACTTCAATTCCCCAGCGTGCCACTTGTCGCAACCTGAGAATTTTCTTATTTTTTCGTACATCCGTTTATTCAAAACGTTTTATCTCTCAAACCGTGTGTCCAAATCTCAAACCATTTTTACCGTTGGATTTCTCGCGTCGATGTCTTCAAAACTAGATCCCATGTTGATAAATTTTGACGAACTTTTTTCACGAAAAAACCAGACAAAAAAACCGAACCTGGAGCATGGGTTTTTTTCCTTTCCGAAAGAGGCACGCCCATGCCTCTCACGAAATCACAACCGTACCTCTCTCGGAAGCAAAACCGTGACTCTCGCGGAACGAAAAAAAATAAAAGAAAACGTGTGTTTTTTCGTTTCCGAGGAGGCACGGCCGTAACTCTCGCGAAAGCACACCCGTGCCTCTCGCGGAAGCAAAACCGTGACTCTCGCGAAAGGAAAAAAAACAACAGAAAATGCATTGTTTTCATTTCCGAGAGGCACGGCCGTGACTCTCGCAAACGCACAACCGTGCCTCTCGCGGAAGCAAAACCGTGACTCTCACAAAAGAAAAATAAAATAGAAAATGCATTTTTTTCCATTTCCGAGAGGCAAAACCGTGACTCTCGTGAAAGAAATAAAATGTGTTTTTTCGCACAAATTTTTTTTTTGAATTTTTTTTGTCGAAAAGCTAAGGAAGACAGGTGGAAAACCAAAACGTCGAAAAAACCCGGAAAAAAGTCGTTTAAATAGCCGAGAACGCGTGCGGAAAAATAAAAAAATCCGAAGGGAGCGCCCAAAGTACGACACGTGGCAAATGGCTGAGAGCGCGTCAAGTGGCGCTGATCGTTGCGAGGCTCCCGAAGGAGCGCTCGTTAACTAGTGGCTCCCTCTATGTCTCGCCTTCAAAGTCCACCTTCGGACTTGCTGAAGGGGCGACCAAGATGGGCCGGCCCACGCTGGCGGCAGGCCACAGCACTTTTCTCTGTTTTAGCTTTTTTGCTTTATTTTTGTACTCTTGTTTATACTTCAAAATATTCAAAATATATGTATTACAAAAAAAACTCTACAAAAAAAAATCGAAACATGTTGGACGAGTATTTGAAAAATGTTAATCAAGCGTTTGGAAAATGTTAAATATGCATAGAAAAAAAAGTTAACCATGCATTCAAAACATGTTAATCTTTTGCTTGAAAACTATTTATCAAGCATTTAAAGAAATGTTAAAATGTATACAAAAAATGTTGATCATATATTAAAAATTATTAAAAATGTATAGAAAACTGTTGAACAGGTATTCAAAAATAATAATATCTTGTATTTGAAATTTTCTTAAACTGTGCATAGAAAAAAATGTTGACCATGTATTACAAAAATGTATTATTTGTATTGGAAATATGGTAGACACATAATAAAAGAATGTTGTTGGCATATACAAAAAATGTAGAATAATAACCAAAAGAACAAATAAAACCGAAAATAGAAACAAAATAAACAAAAAGATAAAAGAAAATGGAAATGGAGAAACAAAATGCAAAAAAGAATGAAAGAAAAAAGGAAAAAGAATAATAGGGGGAAATCCCGAAGAAAACGGCTCGAGTAGCCTCAAGTGGGACGCGCCCCTAGTTCTTATTTCTTACCACGAAAGGAAATTAGGCGGAGTGACTAGCGCGGCACACGATCTCCCTGTAGACCAGGGATCGATTCTTCCTTCTCGCATTTCCTCTCAATTTACGACTAGGCGCGCATGAATGGGCCAGCCCAATATGATGCGAGAGTGAAAAAGCTTCAGCGGGAGGTGCTACTTGTCTCGCTTAATAGCCTCAGAAAGACTTGTCTCGCTTAATGCGATAAATAGTCGCCGCGATAAGCGGGACATAGCGCTGCCCGGAGAGTTTAGTAGACTAGGCCTTTCTGTTTGGCATATGGGTTAGTTTGGGCCCTGAACTTTGAATGGGCCACTTTGGTCACCCCAAGAAATAGATATGTACTGGTATAATCTTCGTTTAGCTCCATGGGGACAGAAAGAAAAACACTGAATAAAGCACCACTAGTCTAGTACGTACCACACGGTCAACATTCACAATCACTTTTTTTTTTTTGCGGGGAACATTCACAATCACTTTACCATGCATGACATACGTAGACGGAAAGCAACACAATTAAAACAAGCTAGCTTCATGTCTAAATCTAGCTGTAACGTCAGGCAATGCAAGTTTTTCAGCGACAGCGAAACAAATCTTTTGGCGACAGCCAAACTGAAACAAAAGCTGAAACAAACCACGACATAGAAGACTGTAGTAACATATACGTAACTCATTGGCTCAGGCATTGGAAGGTCGTGCTGCTGTTTAGTGCAACCCAAACAAAACAGCTTAGGGTAACCGATCCTTAATAACCGGTTAAAAAAGTAAAATTTTGGTTTTACCTTTTTAAACGGGACCTAACCGATCTTCAATCGGCGTTTGTGGAGGATAAATTATCCTCAGCTGCCTCCGCCGCCCCTATTTTTACTATTTCACCCCGCGGACGAATAGAAAAAGCCTCTTCGACTTCTCTTCCTCTCCGCCTCCTCTGCCTCTTCTCCTACCCCATCCACGTCGCCGGCGACTCCCCCCACCATTCCCCGACCTTCCTCCTTCCTCCAATGGCCGGATCACATCACCAGCGCTCCTCGCCGCCATGCCCGTGGTTCGTCTTCAAGCGGCGCGTCCTCAAGCCGCCGCCGCCCCTCCGATGTGGCCACCACTGTCCGCATCGCCGACTTCCCCGAGCTCCTCCACCGCGGAAGCCACAGAGGAAACACCTCGGCGTCCGCCGGTGAGCGTGGAGGACTTGGGTTGCGGAGATCACTCACCACGAGACCCATACCAAAAAGTGGATCGGTCGTTCCACATCGCGGAGCTCGCCGTGCTCGAATACGACCGGTGGAAAGTCCGGCTCCAGGACTCGGTCGCGCCTCAACTTCCCGTTTGGGACGGAGCCCGTCCACCTTCTCTATCGGCGTCGGGTGTGGAGATCTCGGCGACGGCTCGGGAGGACATGGACGAGGATTACATGGCGGACCTCCGCCCCTAGTACCCTGAGATCGTGGAGGCAGGGCGGGCCATCTTCGCAGAGCGGGCGGTCAATGACAAGGTCATTTTTATCTCCGACGACGAGGAGCAAGGCGGCAGCAACGACAGCAGGGCCAAGTAGGAGTTAGACGTCGAGAAGTGGCGGCGCATCTTCCCCGACTCCGGCGATGAGGGCACCGGCCCGGACCCAATGGGCGGTGGCAGGTCGATGCAAGATTGGCTCGACCTCTACTATGACAAGGATGAGAGCATCTACAGCCAGGTGTCCCAAACCCACCTCAAATGCCCGGGCGGACGGCTTGGTCACTGACCTGTCACGAAAGTGCGACCCAAACAGGCTCCTCAAACTGGCCTCATACGTCCGGGCTGACCGGCACCCCTCATATTCAGCCCAAATATGGGATGGTTATCGGGGCGCCCGGGCACGTCCGCCACGTCGGAATGACGATGGGGTTCCACAAGGAATCACCCAAAAACCTGGCGGTTCGATAGACGTCTCCTCCGTCGCCGCGTGGCGCCGCTCCGGCGGGCCGCGTAGTGCCCTAACCCGGCTATTTAAGCCGATCATCGGCACTGAAATCCTACCCATCCAAATCCCCCCTCCCGTCCGCCACAGCCGCCACTTTCCGCTCGCCGTCCGCCACTTAAGGCTCCTCGTCCGCCACTTCCTGTTAGTAGCTATGCCCCCACGCCATTGGGCAACTTATCTAATGCCGGAGCGCCGGCTGCAGCTCCTTGAGCAGGTCCTGGCAAGGCGCGAAGCTTGCATAGCAGTGGGGCTACCTTCGGATGCAGTAGATCCGGAGGGGGACGGGGGACATGAGGACGAAGAGGAGGAGGAGGACTTGAGGGACGCTGATGCCGTGGATGTACAGGCGGAGTAGCTAGCGATCCTCGATTCCCTTCGGTCGGTATCGACGGCGGAGGCCAAGTGGCGTCGTGTGCAGGAGGCTAGGCGGAGCACATCGCGGATGGTCTGCAGGAGGCGGAGGGGGAGCATGTCGTGGACGTCGACGAGATGCCTACGACTATGGAGGAGGAGGAGTGGGAGCCCTCCTACGCGCCCATCTATCCGGTGCCCGGCATGGATGTCGTGGACATCTTCGACGACGAACTTAGTTTAGAATAGTGTGGTTTACGTACTATCTAGGAAAACTTTTGCATGATTTGTATTGATCTAGGGGGTGAAATATGAGGTATTCAGATGCATATCATCAAATATGAGATATGACCGGTTAGTGCCCCCGACGCGTCCGCGGGCATTTGAGGGACCGGATTTGCCAAATCTGGTTGTAGATACTCTGATGACGATGAGTAGTCTAGTTTAGGGTTTAGTGTAGTTTAAGTTTGAATTTATGTGTAAAGTTCAGTTGTCAAGACAATGTGTTCCATTAGGTTGAACTTATGTTTAAATTTATGTAAATTTTAGTTAAAATTAGGTTGAGCTAATGCATGTTTAATTTTTACTCTGCTATATATAGGGGGTCGGTTAGATCCGATGAAATCTTAGGGCATGTTCGGTAGTTGCCCAACTTCAGCAAATCCTCAAATCTCGCTTCTCGTTTCGGTTGCCAGCTTCAGGCCGGAACGTTAGCGATCAAAAAATCGTTCGGTGAGGCTGCTCCAGTTTCCCTCTCGCCACGCATGGGCTGACAGCCTTTTCAGTGGGTCACGCATGTACGTATGGCACTTGGCGGTGGCACATCTTTGTAATAAGAGAGTGGGGATCGGGGCGTCTCTCCAGCCTATCTATCGAACCGGTACGTATGGCACTTGGCGGTGGCACAACTCTGTAATAAGAGCGAACTTCAGTTTTTGCGTTTTCTGGGATCTCCAAATGAGCTGCTCCGCGTTTTTGTACATAGCCCGGCCACTGATCCGGGAAGCCAGCTTCGTGGAGCCGGGCCGTTCGGGCCAGCTCCAGTCGCGGATTCGGCGAAGCGGGGAGCTGGGAAGCTACCGAACAGGCCCTTAGTAAAATAAAAATACTTCACTAGAGGTTTAGTCCACCGGATCCTTCGCTATTGAGTTGCCCCTGCGAACCAAACAAACCCTGCACATTTTCCCCCACAACGCCAGCCACGGAAAGGGTCCTATCACTAGATTTTTGCAGGATCGAAAGAATCATCTACTTAGTTTACTTGCCTGTAGCTTTCCTGAGCTCACACTTGATAGCTTTTTGTACAATATCTACCTTGGAATCCACCCCATACAGCCAAACTGGCTGTTTTCTTAGATAAACAAAATGTACCGTGTTCTTGACTGTTCTAAGTCAGAACGTGCGCCATCTTTCTTATGTACCATGCTCCGGGGGCAAAAGTGATCTCAAACGAAAAGAAATTCAACGGACAGTAACATATCATTGACAAGATCCATGAAGCTGCGGTTGCGATCCGCGTTTGCTGATCTCAATATATGGATTTGCATATCATACAACCGTATCAAGGCTGGACACGTGTGTGTTCTCCTTATCCGGCACTCATCTTTATCAGATCGAAGACATCAGAGTTGTTAGGTTGAATCTGTCCGTATTTTGGACGCCGGCCGTTGCCTGATGCCTTCCCACCTTTGTCACTTCAATTTTCGTACTGTAGGTTACCCTGTTCAAGTTTGCTTCGGTACACCTCTAAAAAGTGATGTACCTTCGAGGTAAATCTACGGTGGAAATTAAATATGTCTTTGTTAAATATAGTGTAACCTCCGTTCGGCCTCCTTCCCAATAAAGAACCTAAGGCTCCTCTACCTCCCGCCGCCGTCGCCGTCGGTCCATCTCGTCTCCGGCGGTCCTATGGTCATGGAGACGTGGTGGACCCCGCCCTTGCCGGTGGGAGGGGTCTTCCATTGTTTTTAGGTGTTTTTATGAGTTTGTTTACGATTTGACTCCTGCTCAGGAAGACAAGGCGTTGGCGGCTCCGTAAAGATGGAATAATTTCCTCCCCGCCCGGCCCCGTCCCGGTGATGCGTTTAGCGTTGTCAGAGGACGTGTGGAGGTGTGTCTTCGGCTATCTCGTGAGATTCGATCGGTGATGGTCTTTGCGATGGATCCGGTTGGATCCAGTCTTTATTCGTGTGTCTACAGGTTGGATCCTTTCAATCTATACTTCTCTTCATCGCCGACGGTTGCTATTCTGATGCGTGGGTCTTGTGTTGCCTTAGCATGATGACTTCCCGACTGTCTACTGCAACAAATTTGGCATGGCTCCGATGAGGGAGGGATGATGACGGCACCGCGCCTTCGGCTCACTTCAGTGTTTGTAGTCATCGTTAGGTGGTCTACGAACATGAATGTAATTTTTATTATTTTATGTGTTCTTTGTACTGCCATGGCATGATGGAAAGATCGTCCATTCGAAACTAAATGTTGCTGAAACGAGTGTATCTAGACATGATAGTTAATTTCAAACAAAGAGTTACTTACATAACCATTATCATTTCTTCCCTCTATAAGCAAATATAAAACATTTTAGATCACTAGAGTATTAATCAAAAATGTCTTACATTTGTTTACTGAGGTAGTACCTTTCAAAGAAAAAAGAACTATTATCACCTAGGAAGTCTGATGACCCTTTAGGCCTTTTCTTATGCAAAAAATCCTAAGATCTATTAATAATATATAATATAAATACAAAGAGCACCAAGTAACAAACAATATCATCAGATCCAAGGACCATCCAGGGACAAGTACAAATACTAAAGCTAGCTGAAAGCGCGCCACTATTATCTTTCTTCCTTATCCGTGCAAACGTTGTTGTAGTAGACAGTCAGAAAATCGTCATGCTAAGCCTTCAAAGTATCAGCACACTAGAGTATCAACCCAAAGATGATGAGAAGCATAGACCGGAAGGGCCATATCTGCAAAAACAGCAACGACAATGAGTGTTGTGGAATCCAAACAGATGCACCGAAGACAAGCGTCAATGGGATCCAAAAGAATCTTTCGGAGACTCACCTCCACACCCCCTCCATCAATGCTAGGCGCACCACTGACGCGAGGATAGGACGGGGTGGGGGTGGGGGTGCGCTATTTTAACTCCGGGACACAGTTGTTGTCGTCTCTTCTCTTGTAACACATCATCATCAATCATTTAGAAAAAAACATCCTTGATCTAATTAGAACCTTTTCATACAAATGGCCAATAAATATGTAGGCACCTTCTAATCCCGCGCCTTGAAATTTATCGTGCCATCATAATTTTTCTCAGTTGTACATTAGTACTTGATGTCAATCGGAAGTCTCAATTGATTGGGTTGGTTTTAGCCTAAGTAGATTGAAATTGTGATACACACTCCAGTTTCCTTTTAATGAATACAATCTCCAATTGATTGATTAGTGACACTCCCTGCATTTTTACTGTACTTATTAAGTTTTTTAGTCAACCTCTGTAAATTTTGATTAACATTATATTTAAAAGTAACAACATCTAGAGTGTCAAATAAATATAACATGATAATACATTTTATGAGACTATGGTGGACCTAATGATATTGATTTGGTATTATGAATATTGATATAATTTGTATGCACTTGGTCGAACTTACCGGCTTTTCAATTAGAAACGGAGGACAAAGTTATCTTTTTTAATTTAATCAAGGATGCAGAGCTTTTACCACCGTTTAAAAATAACATAAAGTTGCCATTTTTAGAATTTGCAGCTCTCGTTATATAGAATCTTGCTGACCCTCATTACATTCTCTCAACAAATTTTACCAATTCTCTGCCAACAAATAATCAAGAATCTATAGCCGATACTCTGGCTAGGCAATGATTGACAAAAGTTGTTGCTAGTGTTTAACAACCGTGGTAGTGCTCTGTATCCCAACCCAGCATGGCTTGTATTTGTTGAATATATTGTGTGTGTCTCTATCAAGTTTCGATTTTCAAAACAACTGGTTGAAACATAAATTTAGTATGGTACCCGAGCCTTCGGCTTCCCTGCGCCGTTCCTCCCAGCTTTCGCCGGCGTTGGACGTCACCCGTCACTTGTTTCCCGTCCGGCGGAGATGCCGCCTAAGCCACCTCCGCCACGGGTTGCGCCGGTGGTGAGGAACCCGGCCGGGGCTGCGGGGGCTGCCTCTACTCCGGCTGCGACTGCTGTCGCGCCGGGCCTCGCTCGTGCGGCGCCTCCCCCACGGGTCGTTCCACCGCCGCCTCGGGGAGCACCTCCTCCGCCTCCGGCTAGGGTGGCCCAGCCGCCTAAGGCCGCGCCCCCTCCGCCTCCCCAGCCTAGGGCTGCGCCAACACCGCCGCCAAGGGTCGAGCCGCAGCCGACACAACGGCCGTGGCCGAGGCAGATGGCGGGTGGACGCGGTGGCACTGCCCATGGCACGAACGGCCGTGGGGCGGGGGCGTTTGTGAGGGATGATCATAATCCTCCGCGACGACAGTGGGGCGATGATGGATATGATGCTTATGGCTCTGGGCTGCATCGGGGCTCTTCATCTACCGGCGGTGGCCGAGAGGATGACGGCAATACCAACCGGGATTTCCAAGGACCGCCCGGCAACTTCGTGGAGGGTGCGGTTGGCCCCAATAACCGCTCTTTCCGGGGTCGTTTCCGTGAGGGCGGGGCGGGAACAGACGTTTCTATCAGCCAAGGCATCCGAAGACGACGGTTGAGACGGAGGTGGCTGACGGTGGATCGAATCTACCGCAGGTGGCGGTGGAGACGGTTCAAGCTCTGGCCGAAGTTACGTTGCCGGAGCCCATGTAGACTGGTGATTCTGCGTCTGAGCAAGGTACGGACAAATCTGAGGCTGATAAGTTGTCCAAATGGCCGGCAAAGAAGAAGAAGCTCACTTGTTTTCGTTGTGGTGACACGGGACACTTTATGGCTGAGTGCACTGCGGAATTATGTGACCTGTGCCGGAAACCTAAGCATACTGCTGCCCAGTGTCCTCTTATGCTTGGGTCTAAGCCTTCTGTTCAGATTTACGGGGTCTGCTGCTCGGAGTTGATGTTCTTCGAGTCTCCCACAGTGGCACCTTTGGTACCAGCGGTAGAGACTTCTTTCCCAGGGGTGGTGAAGGTAGTTCATGGACCATTGACCGAGGCGCAAATTATTCAGCAGCTGCGGGAACTCGCTCCGGGTAATTTTCAGTGGTCGTTGCTCAAGCTAAATGACACGTCTTACAAAGTTGATTTTCCGTCTAAGGAGGATCAGGTGCGAATCCTCAAGTTCGGTATGAGCAGGGTTACAGGCACTAGTTTTGTGCTGCAGTTTGATGAGTGGAAAAAGAAGGAGCCGCAGGGCACGCCGTTGAGGCAGATTTGGGTTCGTTTCTCCGGGGCACCATCTGATCCCTTGGATAGCTTCTTGGTGACCTGGAGTTTGGGGTCTTTGATCGGCAAGACTGAACAGGTGGATATGCCATTCACGAGGGCCAACGGGGTGGCGCGTTTACTGGTCAGTGTTGCTAATATTGAGTTCTTGCCGAACGTGGTGCCTTGGACGTACGATGGTGTTATGTATCAGTTGGACGTTTTGTATGAGGATCCTAATTTGTTCGATAAGTTTGAGGATGTTAACCCTATGGACACGACTAAGGGAGGAGGTGCCCCAGGGAACCAGGATGATTCGATGGGGGATGATGACAGGGCCAAGGGTCCGGTAGGTCCGTCTGAGTCTACTGATACTGCTCCTATTAGGTCTTCTGGGGTTGCTCCGACGTCCACCTTGCAGCTTGGGTCCTTGGGACCGTTCTCTGCTCTTCCTCGGCTGCGGGGTGTATTTCCGGGTTCCATGGATCCCATGGCTCCTAGTTGTGCGCCGGCGGTCCTTGAGTTGGGAGATGCCGAGGGGCAGGTGGCCCTTCCCACGTCTCCTACCTCGCTGATGACTACTGTGGATGGTGCGGCGCTTGCGGCTATGGCTCCAGGTGACGGGCAGGAGGCCCGGTCCCCTGTGATGCCGACGCCGACGACGCCCATGGAGGACTCGGCGCTCTTCCCATCGTCGCCGCGAGCGGGAGGAGGGATGGCCGTGCAGGAGGCCACCGTCACTCTTTGCCCTGTTGCGGTGGGCGGGTCAGGTGACGCGACCGTATCACCGGCTTCCTCTCCGGAGCACCGTGCGCGGGTCTCCCCGACCCCTGCTGCCGGCGGGTCGCCCGTGGACAGGCCGCGGGTGTCGTCGCCGTGCTGCTCTCCTGCCCCGGTGGCTACGGCCCGGGGTGCCACTGTTGGGGGATGGGCAGGAGGCCTTTCCCCTAGCAGAGCTTCACGCGAGGAGGTTATCGCCTTTGGCTGTATCCCGGACCCGGTCTCCCAGGGGAGGCGGGTCAGCGGGAGGCTGCAGGAGCAGCCGGACGTTGATGATATGCAGCTGAGGTGCGCTTTGAGAGCTGCCAAGCTGCGTGACGTCGAAACCTCCACTGGTATGTCGGTTAATAAGTCGAATTCCATTTTGCATTTTACTGATGTTGAAATTATTCATAATGCAAATCAAATAGGAGTTTCACTTGGTAAAAATGATATTGAGGTCTCTAGGTCGGTTAATGACATGCTTGATTTGGAAGCTGATCGTGCGGTAGATATGATCCGTCACATAGCTGCTGTTAAACCTACAAACGATTCGGAGATAGATGCGCTTGGGGTTAGGGTTCTTGATGGCTTGTGTGTCGATCTTGACCCTGCTCTACCCGAGACGGAGGAGGACACCATTCCTGAGGTGTCTCTTCATGTAGATGAGCCCGAGGCGATAGAGGCAGAGAATGACTGTGCTCACCAGGATGATGGTCACCTTCAGCCAAAGCGGGCGTGGAAACGGAAGGTTTATCCCGTCTCGGCAGCACGTAGGAGTGCTAGGATCTGCACTGCAAAAAAAATTCATGATGAATTATGAGAGGCATTTTCTGGAATAGCAAAGGTCTTAGAGACCTGGCTAAAAGAAGATTTCTAGCGGAGGCTTCTCTTGAACATCAGTTAGATTTTATTGCATTGTCTGAGACTGGAAGAAGCAACTTCACCTCTCAATTTCTTGCCACTTTGTCCGGGGGGTAGATTTTGATTGGCATTGCCTCCCCCTCGAGGAAGATCCGGTGGGGTTCTGCTTGGGGTTAAGTGCGAAACGTTGGAAGTTCGGAGTGTAGTTTTGGGGGATTTTGCTGTCAAGTTTCGAGTTCGAACTAAGGCAGATGGGTTTGATTGGGCTTTGGTGGCGGTGTATGGAGCTGCGCAACCAGAGCTCAAGCCAGACTTTTTGGCGGATCTGGTTCATATTTGTGGTAACGAACAGCTCCCCCTCTTAGTAGGGGGGTGTTTCAACATTATCCGTAGGAAGGAGGAGAAGAATAATGACAATTTTGACGGCCGATGGTCGTTTATGTTCAACACGATTATCGAAAGTTTGGATCTCAGAGAGATAGAGCTTTCGGGTAGGAAATTCACTTGGGCTAATTCGTTACCGGTCCCGACGTTTGAGAAACTTGACCGTGTCCTCGCAAGTGTCGAATGGGAACAGAAGTTTCCTCTGGTAACCATGCAGGCATTGACAAGAGGTGTCTCTGATCACACACCGTTACTAGTTGATTCAGGAGTTCTAACTTTTGTGGGCAACAAGAACATTTTCTCGTTTGAACTTGCCTGGTTTGAAAGAGAAGGTTTCATTGAGTTGTTAGCTCGGGAGTGGGCTAAGGACTCAGGAGGAAGGACGCCTATCGAGCGATGGCAATGCAAGATTCTTCATCTCCGAAGGTTCCTTCGAGGATGGGCTAAGCACACGCATGGTATTTATAAGGCGGAGAAGGAGAGACTTCTTCTACTTATTCAAAACCTTGAAGTTAAACCTGAAACTTCTATCTTGGATTCCAGTGAGTTGGAAACAAAGATAGAGGCGGAGATGCGACTTAAACAGCTTCTTCGCGAGGAGGAATTGAAGTGGGCATTGCGAGCTAAGGTTCGCAAGATAGTACAAGGCGAGGACAATACTCAATTCTTTCATATGATTGCTAATGGGAAGCATCGTAAGAAGAGAATTTTCCAGTTAGAACAAGACGAAGGGACGATAGTTGGTCAAGACAATCTGAAAGTCTACATTACCAATTATTATAAGCAGTTTTTTGGTCCCCCGGAATAGAATTTTGTGTCCTTAGACGAGTCTAGGGTTGAGGATGTTCCTCAACTTGAGAATGCCGAGAATGAGCTCCTCACTGCTCCGTTCTCTGAGAAAGAGGTGTTTGAAGCCATTGCACAAATGGAGAATAATAAGGCTCCAGGACCGGATGGGTTTCCGGCGGAGTTCTACAAAAAGTGCTGGCAATTTATTAAGGGTGATTTGATGCCCATGTTTCAGGAGTTTTTTGAGGGACAGCTTCAGTTGTTTAAGCTGAATTTTGGAACGATAACTCTTCTTCCTAAGAAGACAGCCGCGGTTCGCATTGAGCAGTTCAGACCTATATGTCTGCTTAATGTGAGTTTCAAAATATTAACCAAGGTCGGGACGAACAGACTTACGCAGATTGTGCACTCTGTGGTTAATCCATCCCAGACTACTTTCATGCCTGATAGAAACATCCTTGAAGGGGTTGTTGTTGTCTTGCATGAAACGCTCCATGAAATCCACTCAAAAAAACTGGATGGCGTAGTTTTTAAAGTGGATTTTGAAAAAACATATGATAAAGTTAAATGGCCTTTCCTTCAACAAGCTTTGCATATGAAAGGTTTTGATCCGACCTGGAGAAACCAGATTGATTCCTTTACGCAAAAAGGGAGTGTAGGGATTAAAGTGAATGACGACATAGGTCACTATTTCCAAACTCACAAGGGGCTAAGGCAAGGAGACCCAATGTCACCGATCCTATTTAATATAGTGGCTGATATGCTCACTATCTTGATAGGTCGGGCAAAGGATGCAGGGCAGGTAGGTGGCCTGGTCCCACATCTAGTTGACGGAGGGATTTCCATTCTTCAGTATGCTGATGATACTATCATCTTTATGGAGCACGACTTGGCGAAAGCAAGAAACATGAAGCTGCTGTTATGCTTATTTGAACAATTATCTGGCCTCAAAATTAACTTCCACAAGAGCGAATTGTTTTTCTTTGGAAGAGCAAAGGATGACCAGGACACGTATAAACAATTGTTCGGTTGTGAATTGGGCTCTTTACCATTTACGTACTTAGGTATACCCATTCATCATCGTAAGCTGACTAACATTGAGTGGAAATGCATCGAGGATCGCTTTGAAAAGAAACTGAGCTGTTGGAAAGGGAAGCTCATGTCATACGGAGGACGATTGATTCTGATTAATTCGGTCCTTACAGTATGCCTATGTTTCTCTTATCCTTTTTCCAGGTTCCGGTGGGAGTTAGGAAAAGGTTAGATTTCTACCGATCTCGATTCTTTTGGCAGAATGACGAGCTCAAACGAAAGTATAGGCTTGCTAAGTGGGATATAATCTGTAGACCGAAGGACCAAGGGGGTCTAGGTATTGAAAATTTGGAAGTCAAAAACATATGTCTCCTTAGCAAGTGGCTATTTAAACTATCATCTGAGACGGAAGCTACTTGGGCACAGATTTTGCGTAATAAGTATCTTTATGCCAAAACCTTGGCTCAGGTAAATGTGAGGCCTTCCGACTCACCTTTCTGGAAGGGTTTGATGAGAGTCAAACAACTTTTTTTTCAACAAGTCAAAATTTATTGTCGGGAGTGGTGCCACTACGAGGTTTTGGGAGGATACGTAGCTTGGGGAGACTCCCCTTGCACTTCAATATCCTACTTTGTACAGCATTGTGCGACGTAGAGAAGCCTACGTTGCAACTGTTCTACAATCCACTCCCCTCAATATTAGTTTTCGAAGGACACTAGTTGGAAATCGTTGGGAGGCCTGGCTCCACCTTGTTAGATGTTTAATGGAGATCCGGCTGACCCAGCAACCAGATCAGTTGTATTGGAAACTTACTAAGAACGGTGTGTTCTCGGTTAAGTCTATGTATCTAGATGTCATTAACTCTAGCGTTGTTCCTTCCTTGATTCACGTTTGGAGAGTCAAGGTTCCTTTACATATCAAAGTGTTTATGTGGTTTGTGCATAAACAAGTCATTTTGACTAAGGATAACCTGGCAAAACGCAACTGGATGGGCTCATCTAGGTGTAGCTTTTGCGATCATAATGAAAACATCAAACACCTCTTTCTCGATTGTCCGTTGGCTAAGATACCGTGGCGCTCGATTCATATTGCGTTTAATATTAATCAATCCACCTCTATCGACATGTTATTTGGAACATGGCTTGATGGGGTTGATTCCGATACTGCAAGACACATTCGTGTTGGCGTTTGTGCTTTACTTTGGGCAGTATGGAACTGCAGAAATGATTTAGTATTTACAGATCAACAAACATTTACTTTTTGCAGGTTATCTTCAGGGCCACGACATTCATCCGTATGTGGTCGTTACTCACTCCGACGGAGGACAGGGAGCGTTTGGTTACTGCGTCTACCCGATGGAAGATGGTAGCGCGGGATATTTTTAACCGGTTTGGATGTCGGTCATGTAATAGGATAGGCATGTGGTGCTCCTATTGTGTTTGCCAGCCGGTTGTGGCTTTGGGTTTTCGCTCTGTCGAGCTTTATTGTTTATCTTCGCACCTCGGTACTTGGCGCTTTTGTTACTGGACTTTATTTTTAATAATATGAGCCGTATGCATCTTTCTGATATAGAGGCTGGGGTAAACCTCCTTTTCGAAAAAAAACCCCGAGCCAGAGGTCTAGTATAAGTGACACTGCCGATTCCACACTTTCGTTGAGTGACTGACCGGCTACCGCTGGTTGTCTGCAAACATTGTATGTGTAGAGGATAGCTGGCCTGAACTCACCCACGCTAGATTATCAGTCTCACGGAAGTTTCATTGCTGGGCAGTTCAATGCACGAGCAGAGCCGTCCAACAATATGGATCTCATCACTCTCACCTCACATACCACCGTTGTCGGGGCGACAGCGTGCGGTTTGACCAGGAAGATACACGCCGTTCGCATGGAAGGCCTGGAGCAGCGACTTGCGTCAGTAAACAAGTGCAGTGTACAGCAGCAGCAGCAGCAGCAGCAGCAGCAGCATATATTAGCTGTTGCCCGGCAACGCTAGTTGCATGCCAACTTGGACTTTGGATCCAGATCTTACGGGCCACTCGGTATACACCTTTGCTTCCGCCCGTGACATCCGCAACGGCTTTTCTGAAGATCATTCCTCACATGCAGATGCAGCGCGTATAGTGCCACTAAGTTTTTGTTTTCAGTGAAACGAGGAGATGATAGCTTCTACGCCAAATCTACCGTAAAGGCCTCTCTAATGGCAACCCGCAAAGATCCTGCACCTGTCCGTGGACAGGGGGCAGTCCATGAATACGGATGCGGATGACAGTCATCCAACATTAATCGCATATATTTTCACAACAACTCAAATCATACGGACGAAATTCGTGCAAATACAACCGGATTTCATACAAACATAGAGGATTTCTTACAAACCAGACGCAAACAGTTATATTTAACTAAAAAAAATTAAAACTATGTGCACGTATGGTCGCGCGGAGCTCCACTCCCACGATACGGATACACTACACTAGTCTATAGCCGGCCGGGGCGGATCCCTTCGTCACCGGACTGCCAGGAGTCCTGGAGGCATATTCTTCCCCCGTATCTTCCCTATGTCCGGCTGCGCCCCTCATCGGATTGTGGCGAAGAGAGTGCTTCAGCCGGAGAGGAAGGGTGCTTCCGTGTATGCCTAGGCCAGGGTGGTCTAAGATAAAGAAGAAACCGGGTGTACAAGCCGGTGACGCGCCGGCGGCGGTCTCCCGTGTTCTACTTTCCCTCGAAGTTAAAAGCGGAAGGGGACGCGGATGCGCTGGCCACCAACTCGTCGATCTCCTCCGCACATCCGCCTTCTTTCTCTGCCTGCATGGCGCGGCTACACGCGCGTTGACGGCGGATGGCGCGGTTGTGGGCACTGGAGGGGCGGTACGACGCGGCGTCGTCCATGCCCGTGTCGTCGTGCTCCCCGCCGCGCCGGCCTGAAGCAACTCGCCACTCCTCCGCGAGCTGGCTTGGAGCGACGAGCTACTGAACCACGCGCCGGATTGGGGCGACAACTTGCTCCATTGGCCTAGGAGAGGGAGGTAGAGTAGCGAGCTGCCTCGCTCGTATCCGCCGGACTCGGCGGGCCACCATGCCGGCTTTTATGCCGGAGAACTGCTCTTCCTGACTGATGCCATCAAAATGGTGGAGAAAATGGTGAAGGAGGAGATGGGGGAGTGATGGAGGGGTGTGATTCTTGCCTGACGTCTGCCCTCGTTTAAATAGAGGGCGGACGGGACGAGCTCGGCCGACGTTGCGTTTAATACCAGCCCGCTCCTGAACGGACGTGTGGCCAGAGTAGGTTTCTCGGTTTCCACGCGGGGATAATGGATGCGTATGAATGCGGGGAGGAGGCGTGTTCAACCGGGCATGCAGCGGGCGACGCCCTCGACTGGCGTGCCTCTTCAATAGCAGAGACAGTGAGAGGTCGCGTCCGCCCTGAGTCGTCTCCAATGCAGAGCAGCGCACTCTACAGTGGCGTGAATGCTGGAGCCATAGGGAGGGTTTTTTGGTGGGTCAGGGCGGTCAGAATCGGGCTTGGGAGTGGTCCGGACTCCCACAAACCTCCCCCATTTCTGTCTCTGGTTTACGGGAGAAATCGCGTCCCGACAGCTCCACAGACCGATAGAGATCGGCGTTGGATGGCGTATGTGGTCCGAATAGCATGATCCGAACGGTTACGGAAGGTTTACAGGTTCACCTTAAAAATGCCCTAAGTACATGTTTCGATCCATTACACGTGTGCGAGCGAGCACGGGCCAACAAGAAATGTGTATAGCGCTCCGCTCGGTGAGATGCCTTAGCTGTATGAGACGGACAACGGGTACGGATGTAAAACAGGTCCGTTTAATTTCGTTTAAGCTCACTTAACGGTCAAAAAGCAGATACGCGGCCCCCGCGTCGCTCCTCTGGGCGGCACGGGCGGAAAACCCAGCGCCGGCGCCCCCGCTCCCCCATCCCCTCGCCGTCGCTGGTGCATGCCTGAGGGCAAAGCCCCTTGGCGGCCGGCGAAGGCGGGGTTCGTTCTCGCGGCGCGCATGTGGTGGTGGGGGCTCGGGTTCTGCAGGTCGGCGGCTCTCCGGCGGCACCTGACGGTGTAGATCCGGCCCCTAGCGGCACTCCGGCGGCTCCAGGCTACATGGATCCGGCGGATGGCGGTGCGGGCGGGCGGTTGCTCGGCCGCGGCCCTTCTGGCAGAGCGGCGGCTGCGGCGGGACATGCGGGATTCGGCCCGTATTTCCTGCTCGGCGGGATGGGGTGGGGTGGCGCCCCCCTCCCCTCCACGACTTGGTGCTGCGGTCATGGCCGGCCTGCTGGCCCAGCGTGGCGGGCAGCGTGGTGGGTGATGGGGAGGCTCAGCCTCCCTTGGCTGCACGTTGGGTGACCTGCCGCTTCCCTCGCAGCGCTTCTGGCAGCGTCGGCAACTCCGGAGGCTTCGGCTGGGTGTCTCTCAGGCACGTGGGGGTGTGGTGGTAGCCCTCGCCTGCTCTCGTGAAGCTTGGTGGTCTCCCTTGCACTACGGTGGTGGGCGCCATATCTGGCCGGTTTGGCTGGCTTCGACTTGCCGGCGGGTGCTGGCGGTAAGGATGGTGGCTCATGCGTGATGGTGGCGCCGTCGTCGCGTAGGAGGTGTGTGGGACAGCGGGCTTGCGGATCGGTGGTGCTGCACCACCGGTTCCGTGCGGGTGCTCGGTGAGGTGGCTCCGGGCGAAAGCCTAGACGACACGGCGTCCGTGGGTGTCGTTTTTCCTCCTTGGGGGTCGTCGTGGAGCCTCTCCTCGCCAAGCGCCTTCAGACCATGACATTCGGGCGAAAGCCTAAGACTCCAGTGTGTGTTGGGCGACGGCGTCGTTCTCTCATGTCGCTACCCCCTTGGGGGCGTCGCCTTGAAGGCCATCGCCCCCCCCCCCCTCGTGCTTTCCCGGAGCTGGACGCACATGACATCGTAATCGGCGGGTGCCTGCTACCTCTTGAGCATGCGTTTATTTTCCCTTAAAGAGAAAAGAGTGATGCAGCAAAGTAGCTTAAGTATTTCCCTCAGTTTTTGAGAACCAAGGTATCAATCCAGTAGGAGACAACGCACAAGTCACCTAGTACCTGCACAAACAATCAAGAACCTTGCAACCAACGTGATAAAGGGGTTGTCAATCCATTCACGGTCACTCGCAAAAGTGAGATCTGATAAAGATAGTAAAATAAATATTTTTGATATTTTTGTTGTATAGATTGGAAAGTAAAGATTGCAAAAGAATAAACGAGATGCGATGTAAATAAAAGAGATGGAATATAATAAGAAAGAGACCCGGGGGCCATAGGTTTCACTAGTGGCTTCTCTCAAGATAGCGTGTATTACGGTGGGTGAACAAATTACTGCCGAGCAATTGATAGAAAAGCACATAGTTATGAGAATATCTAAGGCAATGATCATAAATATAGGCATCACATCCATGTCAAGTAGATCGAAACGATCCTGCATCTACTACTATTACTCCACACATCGACCGCTATCCAGCATGCATCTAGAGTATTAAATTCATAAGAACAGAGTAACGCTTTAAGCAAGATGACATGAGTAACGCCTTAGGTAAGATGACATGATGTAGAGGGATAAACTCAAGCAATATGATATAAACCCCATCTTTTTATCCTCGATAGCAATAATACAATAAGTGCCTTGCTGCCCCTACTGTCACTGGAAAAGGACACCGCAAGATTGAACCCAAAGCTAAGCAATTCTCTCATTGCAAGAAAGATCAATCTAGTAGGCCAAACTAAACCGATAATTCGAAGAGGCTTGCAAAGATATCAAATCATGCATATAAGAATTCAGAGAAGAACCAAATAATATTCATAGGTAATCTTGTTCATAAACCCACAATTCATCGGATCTCGGCAAACATACCGCAAAAGAGTATTACATTGAATAGATCTCCAAGAACATCGAGGAGAACTTTGTATTGACAATCAAAGAGAGAGAAGAAGCCATCTAGCTAATAAATATGAACCTGAAGGTCTGTGGTAAACTACTCACGCTTCATCGAAGAGGCTATGGTGTTGATGTAGAAGCCCTCCGTGATCGATTCCCCCTCCGACAAATCGCCGGAAGAGGCCCCAAGATGGGATCTCATGGGTACAGAAGGTTGCGGCGGTGGAAAATTGGTTTCGTGGCTCTCTGCGGTCGATCTAGGGTATAAGAGTATATATAGGCGGAAGAAGTGCGTTAGTGGAGCTACGAGGGGCCCATGAGGGTGGGGGGCGCCCTCCTACCTCGTGTCCACCTTGTGGCGTTCCATGCTTCAACTCCAAGTCTTCTGGTTTGCTTTCGGGCCAAAAAAGATCATCGCGAAGGTTTCATTCCGTTTGGATCCCGTTTGGTGTTCCTTTTCTGCGAAACTCTAAAATAGGCAAAAAAACAGAAACTGGCATTGGGCCTCCGGTTAATAGGTTAGTCCCAAAAATAATATAAAAGAGCATATTAAAGCCCATTAAATATCCAAAACAGATAATATAATAGCACGGGACAATCAAAAATTATAGATACATTGGAGACGTATCAAGCATCCCCAAGCTTAATTTATGCTCGTCCTCGAGTAGGTAAATGATAAAAACATAATTTTTGATATGTAATGCTACCTAACATAATTATCAATGTAATTTTCTTTATTGTGGCATGAATGTTCAGATCTGAAAGATTCAAAACAAAAGTTTAATATTGACATTAAAATGATAATACTTCAAGCATACTAACAAAGTAATCATGTCTTCTCAAAATAAGATGGTCAAAGAAAGCTATCCCTACAAAATCATATAGTCTAGCTATGCTCTATCTTCATCACACAAAATATTTAAATCATGAACAACCCCGATGAGAAGCCAAGAAATTGTTTCATACTTTTGATATTCTCAAACTTTTTCAATCTTCACGCAATACATGAGCGTGAACCATGGACATAGCACTATAGTTGGAATAGAATGGTGGTTGTGGAGAAGACAAAAATGAGAAGATAGTCTCACATCAACTAGGCGTATCAAAGGGCTATGGCGATGCCCATCAATAGATATCAATGAATGTGAGTAGGGATTTGCATGCAACAGATGCAATAGAGCTATAAGTGTATGAAAGCTCAAAAAGAAACTAAGTGGGTGTGCATCCAACTCGCTTGCTCACGAAGAGCTAGGGCATTTTGAGTAAGTCCATCATTGGAATATACAAGCCAAGTTCTATAATGAAAAATTCCCACTATTATTTGAAAGTGACAACATATGAGACTCTTTATCATGAAGATCATGGTGCTACTTTGAAGCACAAGTGTGGAAAAAGGATAGTAGCATTATCCCTTCTCTCTTTTTATCTTTTTTTATTTGGGCATTTCTCTCCCTTTTTTTATGACCTCTTTTTTTCTTTTTTCCTTTTTCGTTTGGAGTCTCATCCCAACTTGTGGGGGAATCATAGTCTCCATCATCCTTTCCTCATTGGGACAATGCTCTAATAATGAAGATCATCACACTTTTATTTACTTACAACTCAAAAATTACACCTCGATACTTAGAAAAAAAATATGACTCTATGTGAATGCCTCTGGCGGTGTACTGGGATGTGCAATGATTCAAGAGTGACATGTATGAAAAAATTAGGAAGGGTGGCTTTGCCACAAATATGATGTCAACTACATGATCATGCAAAGCAATATGACAATGATGGAGCATGTCATAATAAACGGAACGGTGAAAGTTGCATGGCAATATATCTCGTAATGGCTATGGAAATGCCATAATAGGTAGGTATGGTGGCTGTTTTGAGGAAGGTAAATGGTGGATTTATGGTACCGGCAAAAGTTGTGCGATACTAGAGAGGCTAGCAACGGTGGAAGGGTGAGAGTGCATATAATCCATGGACTCAACATTAGTCATAAAGAAATCGCATACTTAGTGCAAAAATCTATTAGTTATCGAAACAAAGTACTATGTGCATGCTCCTAGGGGATAGATTGGTAGGAAAATACCATCGCTCCTCCCCGACCGCCACTCATAAGAAAGACAATCAAAAAATAAAGCATGCTCCGACTTCATCACATAACAGTTCACCATACGTGCATGCTACGGGAATCACAAACTTTAACACAAGTATCTCTCAAATTCACAACTACTCAACTAGCATTACTCTAATATCACCATCTTCATATCTCAAAACAATCATAAGGAATCAAACTTCTCACAGTATTCAATGCACTTTATATGAAAGTTTTTATTATTCCCATCTTGGATGCCCATCATATTAGGACTAATTTTATAGCCAAAGCAAATTACCATGCTATTCTAGAAGACTCTCAAAATAATATAAGTGAAGCATGAGAGATCAATAATTTCTATAAAATAAAACCACCACCGTGCTCTAAAAATATATAAGTGAAGCACTAGAGCAAAATTATCTAGCTCAAAAGATATAAGTGAAGCACATAGAGTATTCTAATAAATTCCGATTCATGCGTGGCTCTCCCAAAAGGTGTGTACAGCAAGGATGATTGTAGTAAACTAAAAAGGAAAGAATCAAATCATACAAGACGCTCCAAGTAAAACACATATCATGTGGTGAATAAAAATATAGCCTCAAGTAAAGTTACCGGTAGACGAAGATGAAAGAGGGAATGCCTTCCGGGACGTCCCCAAGCTTAGGATTTTGGTTGTTCTTGAATTTTACCTTGGGGTGCCTTGGGCATCCCCAATCTTAGGCTCTTGCCACTCCTTATTCTAAAATCCATCAAATCTTTACCCAAAAACTTGAAAACTTCACAACACAAAACTTCAACAGAAAATCTCATGAGCTCCGTTAGTATAAGAAAATAAACCACCACTTTAAGGTACTGTAATGAACTCATTATTTATTTATATTGGTGTTAAACCTACTGTATTCCAACTTCTCTATGGTTCATACCCCCCGATACTAGCCATAAATGCATCAAAATAAGCAAACAACACGCGAAAAATAGAACCTGTCAAAAACAGAACAGTCTGTAGAAATATGGAGGTTTCGAATACTTCTGTAACTCCAAAAATTCTGAAAAATTAGGACGACCAGGATAGTTTTTATATTGATCTACTGCAGGTGGATAAGGAATTTTATCGCTCTCTGGTAAAAAATGAAAATTATTTTCATGAGCGCATACTTTCTGTTTTTATCAGCAAGATCAAACGACAATCACCCAAGAAGATTCTAAAGGCTTTACTTGGCACAAACACTAATTAAAACATAAAAAACACAATCATAACAGAGGCTAGATGAATTATTTATTACTAAACAGGAACAAAAAGTAAAGAACAAAAATAAAATTGGGTTGCCTCCCAACAAGCGCTATCGTTTAACGCCCCTAGCTAGGCATAAAAACAAGAATAGATCTAGGTATTGTCATCTTTGTTATGCAATCCATAAGTGTCTCTCATAATAGATTCATAAGGCAATTTAATTTTCTTCCAAGGAAACTGTTCCATGCCTTTCCTTAACGGAAATTGGAATCTAATATTTCCTTCTTTCATGTCAATAATTGCACCAATCGTTATAAGGAAAGGTCTACCAAGAATAATAGGACATGTAGGATTGCAATCTATGTCCAGAACAATGAAATCTACGGGCACATAATTCCTATTTACAACAATAATAACATCATTTATCCTTCCCATAGGTTTCTTAATGGTGGAATCCGCAAGATGCAAATTTAAAGAACAATCATCAAATTCACGGAAACCTAGCACATCACACAAAGTTATTGGAATCATGAAAACACTAGCACCCAAATCACACAAAGCATAGCATTCATAATCTTTAATCTTAATCTTAATAGTAGGTTCCTACTCATCATAAAGTTTTCTAGGGATAGAAACTTCTAGTTCAAGCTTTTCTTCATAGGATTGCATCAAAGCATCAACGATATGTTAAGTAAAAGCTTTATTTTGATTATAAGCATGAGGAGAATTTAACACGGATTACAACAAGGAAATACAATCTATCAAAGAGCAGTTATCATAATTAAATTCCTTGAAATCCAAAAGGGTTCATTGCTGTGTAAAGTTTTGACCTCTTCAATCCCACTTTAATTAATTTTTGCATCAAGATCTAAAAAATCTAAATCATTGGGACGCCTTTTAACTAAAGTTGACTCATCTCCAGTCCCATCTTTATCAAGATTCATATTGGAAAACAAAGATTTAATAGGAGTCACATCAATCACTTTTAGATCATCATCATTATTATCATATAGATCTTCCGGTTTAACGACCATCTTATTAACTAAGGTGGCTTGCTTATCCGAAATTTGGCCCACTAAATTTTCAAGATGAGCAAACTGATATTTCAAACCGTAAAATTCTTTAGACATATCATCGAGCTCTTTATTCATGTGCTCCATAAAAATCTTTTGTTCTTTAAGCTTGTTTCTGAAGAAATTATTAAGCTGAAATTGCAAAGACATAAAGATTCCAATGTTGTTTTCAATTTCTTCCAACCTTCTTAGGTGAGGATCAATGCCTTTTGGCAGAGCCATCAAAGCAAACAGGCACACCAGAAGAAAGCAAAAAGAGACGAACGGAAAAGGGGCGAAGAAAAGGCAAAGGTTTTTGAAAATCGATTTAGAAGTGGGGGAGAGGAAAACGAGAGGCGAGTGGAAAATAATGTATGCGAGGGAGAAGAGTTTATGATGGGTACTTTGTATGTCTTGACTTGGTGTAGATCTCCCCGGCAATGGCGCCAGAAATCCTTCTTGCTACCTCTTGAGCATGCTTTCGTTTTCCCTTGAAGAGGAAAGGGTGATGCAGCAAAGTAGCGTAAGTATTTCTTTTAGTTTTTGAGAACCAAGGTATCAATCCAGCAGGAGACAACGCACAAGTCACCTAGTACCTGCACAAACAATCAAGAACCTTGCAACCAACGCGATGTTGGGGAACGTAGTATTTCAAAAACAAAATTGCCTACGCACACGCAAGATCCATCCAGGTGATGCATAGCAACGAGAGGGGAGAGTGTGTCCACGTACCCTCGTAGACTGAAACAGGAAGCGTTTTGTAACACGGTTGATGTAGTCAAACGTCTTCTTGATCCAACCGATCCAAGTACCGAACGCACAGCACCTCCGCGATCTGCACACGTTCAGCTCGGTGACGTCCCTCGTACTCTTGATCCAGCTGAGGTCGAGGGAGAGTTTCGTTAGCACAACGGCGTGATGATGGTGATGATGAAGTTACCGGCGCAGGGCTTTGCCTAAGCATTACAACAATATGACCGAGGCAGAAATCTATGGAGGGGGCACCGCACACGGCTAAGACAACTGCAACTTGTTTGTTCTAGGGTGCCCCTGCCCCTGTATATAAAGGAGCAAGGGGGAGGCCGGACCTATAGGGGCGCGCCCCAAGTAGGATTCCTACTAGGAATAGGAATCCTATTTCTAGTAGGTTTCCAACAAGGAAGAGAGGGGGAAGGAAGGAGAGGGAGAGGGGGAGAAGGAAAGGGGGGCGCCACCCCCCTTCCCTAGTCCAATTCGGACCCAAGGGGGAGGGGTATGCGGCCTGCCCTAGACACCCCTCTCTCTCCACTAAGGCCCATGAGGGCCATTAGTTCCCTCGGGGGGTTCCGGTAACCCCCCAGCACTCTGGTTTTATCCGAAACTTCTCCGGAACACTTCTGGTGTCCGAATATATTCGTCTAATATATCAATCTTTATGTCTCGACCATTTAGAGACTCCTCGTCATGTCCGTGTTCACATCCGGGACTCCGAACAACCTTTGGTGCATAAAAACACATAAACTCATAATATCGATCGTCATCGAAGTTAAGAGTGCGGACCCTACGGGTTCGAGAACTATGTAGACATGACCGAGGCACTTCTCCGGTCAATAACCAATAGCGGAACCTAGATGCTCATATTGGCTCCTACATATTGTACGAAGATCCTTATCGGTCAAACCGCATAACAACATACGTTGTTCCATTTGTCATCGGTATGTTACTTCCCGATATTCGATCGTCGGTATCTCAATACCTAGTTCAATCTCGTTACCGGCAAGTCTCTGTACTCGTTCCGCAATGAAACATCCCGCAACTAACTCATTAGTTACATTTCTTGAAAGGCTTATAGTTATGTGCATTACCGAGAGGGCCCAGATATACCTCTCCGACAATCGAAGCGACAAATCCTAATCTCGATCTATGCCAACTCAATAAACACCATCGGAGACACCTGTAGAGCATCTTTATAATCACCCAGTTACGTTGTGAAATTTGATAGCACACTAAGTGTTCTCCGGTATTCGGGAGTTGCATAATCTCATAGTCATAGGAACATGTATAAGTTATGGAGAAAGCAATAACAATAAACTAAACGATCATAGTGCTAAGCTAACGGATGGGTCAAGTAAATCACATCATTCTTTAATGATGTGATCCCGTTCATCAAGTGACAACTCTTGTCCATGGCTAGAAAACTTAACCATCTTTGATTAACGAGCTAGTCAAGCAGAGGCATACTAGTGACACTCAGTTTGCCTATGGATTCATACATGTACTAAATTTCCGGTTAATACAATTCTAGCATGAATAATAAACATTTATCATGATATAAGGAAATATAAATAACAACTTTATTATTGCCTCTAGGGCATATTTCCTTCACTCTCCCACTTGCACTAGAGTCAGTTATCTAGATTACATAGTAATGATTCTAACACCCATGGAGTCTTGGTGTTGATCATGTTTTGCTCGTGAGAGAGGCTTAGTCAACGGGTCTGCAATGTTCAGATCCGTATGTATCTTGCAAATCTCTATGTCTCCCTCCTTGACTTGATCGCGGATGGAATAGAAGCATCTCTTGATGTGCTTGGTTCTCTTGTGAAATCTGGATTCCTTTCCCAAGGCAATTGCACCAGTATTGTCACAAAAGATTTTCATTGGACCCAATGCACTAGGTATGACACCTAGATCGGATATGAACCTCTTCATCCAGACTCCTTCATTTGCTGCTTCCGAAGCAGCTATGTACTCTGCTTCACACGTAGATCCCGCCATGACGCTCTGCTTGGAACTGCACCAACTGACAGCTCCACCATTCAAGAAAAATACGTATCCGGTTTGTGACTTAGAGTCATCCGGATCAGTGTCAAAGCTTGCATCGACGTAACCGTTTATGATGAGCTTTTTTTCACCTCCATAAACGAGAAACATATTCTTAGTCCTTTTCAGGTATTTCAGGATATTCTTGACCGCTGTCCAGTGATCCACTCCTGGATTACTTTGGTACCTCCTTGCTAAACTAATAGCAAGACACACATCAGGTCTGGTACACATCATTGCATACATGATAGAACCTACGGCTGAAGCATAGGGAATGACTTTCATTTTCTCTCTATCTTCTGCAGTGGTCGGGTATTGAGTCTGACTCAACTTCACACCTTGTAACACAGGCAAGAACCCTTTCTTTGCTTGATCCATTTTGAACTTCTTCAAAACTTTATCAAGGTATGTGCTTTGTGAAAGTCCAATTAAGCGTCTTGATCTATCTCTATAGATCTTGATGCCCAATATATAAGCAGCTTCACCGAGGTCTTTCATTGAAAAATTCTTCTTCAAGTATCCTTTTATGCTATTCATAAATCCAGTATCATTTCCAATCAACAATATGTCATCTACGTATAATATCAGAAATGCTACAAAGCTCCCACTCACTTTCTTGTATACAGGCTTCTCCAAAAGTCTGTATAAAACCATATGCTTTGATCACACTATCAAAGCATATATTCCAACTCTGAGAGGCTTGCACCAATCCATAAATGGATCGCTAGAGCTTGCACACTTTGTTAGTACCTTTTGGATCGACAAAACCTTCTCGTTGCATCATATACAACTCTTCTTGAAAGATATCCATTAAGGAATGCGGTTTTGACATCCATTTGCCAAATTTCATAATCATAAAATGCGACAATTGCTAACATGATTTGGATGGACTTAAGCATCGCGACGGGTGAGAAGGTCTCATCGTAGTCAACTCCTTGAACTTGTTGAAAACCTTTTGCAACAAGTAGAGCTTTGTAGACAGTAACATTATCGTCAGCGTCAGTCTTCTTCTTGAAGATCCATTTATTCTCTATGGCTTGCCGATCATAGGGCAACACTACAAAACAAAAGACACATCCGTGACATTTTGGGCCAAATGAAAAAAAATTATGTCATACATATGACACTTCTATAACGATATTTGTGACAAAACCTGGTATCATCATAGATGTGGTGGGCTCCTACTTCTATGACAAAAAAACATGACAGAAAATGGGATTTTCGTCCTGGGCGGGCCGGAGACGCAGCTGCATGACATTCTTTGGGCCGTCCATGACGGAAAAAACCATGGTAGAAGCGAGGGCGAGGAAAATTTCGGGGAGTTCCCAATTACGGTGGGAGGTAGGGGGCCGAGCGATGCTCGTTTCTCTCGTACACGTACGCGCGTGTGTGCGAGGCGTTGGCTCTAACTGAACCCGAGCGAGGCGTTGGGCTCTAACTGAACCCGAGCAATTGCACTGCAGGCTACACGTTACTGAACCCGAGTGATCGATCGATGGCTTTTAACTGAACCCGATCGAGCGATTCCTTCGCTACTACCGCTAACTGAAGCCGATCGATTGGATGAACAGTGAGCGTTGCAGGGGGGGTGGATGAACAGTGAGCGGTGGCGTTGCCTCTGGATGAACAGGACCCCGTGGTGTGGAGGGCTGGATGAACAATAGACGGTGGAGAGGTGGTTGAACAGTAGCCGGTGGAGTAGCGCGCGGTGGAGGCTAGATGAACAGGAGCCCGTGGAGGCTGGAGGAGGTCGACAGTAGCCCATGGAGGTTGGAGGAGGTCGACTGTGGAGATGAACAGTATCCTGTGGAGTCCCGTTTTGCGGTACGCCACACCCCTTCTGATGAACAGGACCCCCGTTTCGACCGTAGGAGGTCCGTTTCGTCCGTTTTGCGGTACACCACACCCCTCCCGATGAACAGGACCCCTGTTTCGACTGTAGGAGGTCCGTTTCGTTTGTTTTGCGGTACCCACACCCCTTCCGATCAACAGGACCCCCGTTTCGACCGTAGGAGGTCTGTTTCCTCCGTTTTGCAGTACGCCACACCCCTCGCGATCAACAGGACCCCCGTTTCGACCGTAGGAGGTCCGTTTCCTCTGTTTTGCGGTACGCCACACTCCTCCCGATCAACAGGACCCCCGTTTCGATCGTAGGAGGTCTGTTTCCTCCGTTTTGCGGTACGCCACACCCCTCCCCATGAACACGACGCATTCCGTTGCCTCACCATGAACACGACGCATTCCATTGCCTCCCCATGAACACGACGACGACGCTGTTTCTCCGTTCCGACCCAGCCAAGTACACGAGCCCTCGCCGTACATATGCGCGATTAGGCATTCGAGACCCTGCCCGTATGTACGTACGTGGCCGTATTTTCTTTCTTGCACCCTGGCCGTTGTACGTACGTGTACATGCTACGTGCGCGCCTCTACTACGACACGTGTGCGCCTCTACATCGACCAGTATATATGTACGTACACGTTCACGACCAGAATGACAACGCTACATGCGCTTCGACCAGGTGGGTCCCGACTGTCAGGCACTTCCTTGCCTGCGAAGATGTAGCTGGTGGGTCCCAGCAGTCAGGGGGGCGAATCGTTTTGGTTTTTTTTGCCCGGACGCACTTCCTTGCGTGCGAAGATGTAGCTGGTGGGTCCCAGCAGTCAGGGGGGCGAATCGTTTTTTTTGCCCGGACGCACTTCCTTGTGTGCGAAGGTGTAGTTGATGGGTCCCAGCAGTCAGGGGGGAAACGTTTTTTTCACGAAATACGGTGGCCCGTCCGATGGGTCCCTGCTGTCAGGTGGAGGAATCATTATTTTCCGCATAATAAGGAGGCACTTCCTTGCTGCCGCCGTGGACCCAGCTGTCCGCCTCTCCACGTACAGTCCACGTCCGATGGAAGTCGTTCCTTGACCATGTTGACCACGCCGCGCCAAGAGCACTAGGGCGATGGACGACGGCGAGGCCTAGGAAGGGAACGACGCGGAGCCGATGAAGACGCGGCAGTGGATGCCCACGCGGAGAGGAGTATGAGGGTTCACTCATTCGGCTGCGGTGTGAGGCTGCCGTCGCCGCAGGGCCTGGCCAGCGGTGGGAATAGTAGGGGGCGGTGAGGCCTCCGCGGCAGCACAGCCGGTCACGGGAGGCAGGAGCAAGCGGCATGACTGGCGCTGCTTTGGGCGGCTGGAGCAAGAAGACCAGAGGTTGAAGAAGCACTACGGCCGTTGGATGGACATTGTACGGTCACTGGAGCTAGAATCGTTCATATTGACTAAGTTGACAAAGCCCTCCGTCCCCGTCAACTTAGTAGGCCCACAAGTCAGCCTCCAACCAAGGTGGGTCCCAGCTAGCAGGGGGAGTATTCATTTTTTTGTGCGTAATAAGGAGGCACTTCTGGTGGGTCTGAGGTGACAGCGGAGGGAACGTTTTTTTCGCGAAATACGATGGCCCGTCCGGTGGGTCCTAGCAGTCACGGGGGAAACATTTTTTTCGCGAAATAAGGTGGCCCGTCCGGTGGATCCCCGCTGTCAGGTGGAGGAATAATTATTTTGCGCGTAATAAGGAGGCACTTCCTTGCGGCCGCCATGGACCCAGCTGTCAGCCTCTCCACGTACAGTACTCTTTAGATGGAAGTCGGTCGTTGACCACGTTGACCACGCCGTGCCGAGAGCACCAGGGCGGTGGACGACGGCGAGGCCTAGGAAGGGGACAACGCAGAGCCGTGGAAGACGCAGCAGCGGAAGCCCGCGCGGAGAGGAGTACGAGGGTTCACTGGTTCGGCTGCGGTGTGAGGCTGCCATCGCCGCAGAATAACAGGGGGTGTGGGTGGGTGGAGGGATGGCCTGGCCAGCAGTGGGAGTAGTATGGGGCGGTGAGGTGTAACACCCTCGATGCGTCTATATCTCCCACGTGTCGAAGCACGACTTAGAGGCATAACCGCATTGAAAGCAATGTCGCAAGTGAGGTAATCTTCACACAACCCATGTAATACATAAGGGAAAGAGATACATAGTTGGCTTACAATCGCCACTTCACACAATACATGAATAAAGCATTACAACATCCAAATACAATCAAGGTCCGACTACGGAACCAAAATAAAAGAAGAACCCCAAATGCGACAAGGCCCCCGATGGACCCCAACTGGGCTCCACTACTGATCAACTAGATCGAAACAAGACAAAGGACAAGATCTTCATTGAGCTCCTCCTTGAGCTTGGTTGCGTCATCTGCACGGTATCCTTCGCACCTGCAAGCTGGTTTTGGAAGTATCTGTGAGTCACGGGGACTCAACAATCTCACACCTTCGTGATCAAGACTATTTAAGCTTATAGGTAGGGTAAAAGGTATGAGGTGGAGCTGCAGCAAGCGACTAGCATATATGGTGGCTAACACACGCAAATGAGAGCGAGAAGAGAAGGCAAAGCACGATCGAGAAACTATGATCAAGAAGTCATCCTAGAACAACCTACGTCAAGCATAACTCCAACACTGTGTTCACTTCCCGGACTTCGCCGGAAAGAGACCATCACGGTTACACACGCGGTTGATGCATTTTAATTAAGATCAACTTCAGGTTTTCTACAACCGGACATTAACAAATTCCCATCTGCCCATAACCGCGGGCACGGCTTTCGAAAGTTCAAATCCCTGCAGGGGAGTCCCAACTTAGCCCATGACAAGCTCTCACGGTCAACGAAGGATATTCCTTCTAGCGGGAAGACCCGATCAGACTCGGAATCCCGGTTACAAGACATTTCGACAGGGTAAAACTAAACCAGCAACACCGCCCGAATGTGCCGACAAATCCTGATAGGAGCTGCACATATCTCTTTCTTGGGGCACACTCAGATTGTCCAAGGTACGGGTAGGCCGGCCCAGAGTTGCCCCTGGTGGCCACCGGCAGCTGACAGGTTGGACCAACACTCAGAGGAGCACTGGCCCGGGGGGTTGGGGGTTAAAATAATGATGACCCTTGAGTCTGCAGAACCCAAGGGAAAGAAAAGGCTAGGTGGCAAATGGTAAAACCAATGTTGGGCATTGCTGGAGGAGTTTTATTCAAGGCGAACTGTCAAGGGGTTCCCATTATTACCCAACCGCGTAAGGAACGCAAAATCCGGGAACATAATACCGATATGATGGAAACTAGGGCGGCAAGAGTGGAACAAAACACCAGGCATAAGGCCGAGCCTTCCACCCTTTACCAAGTATATAGATGCATTAATTAAATAAGATGTATTGTGATATCCCAACAAGTAACCAATGTTCCAACAAGGAACGAACTCCATGTTCCAACAAGGAACAAACTTCAATCTTCACCTGCAACTAACAACGCTATAAGAGGGGCTGAGCAAAGCGGTAACATAGCCAAACAACGGTTTGCTAGGACAAGGTGGGTTAGAGGCTTGGTTCAACACTATGGGAGGCATGATAAGCAAGTGGTAGGTATCGCAGCATAGGCATAGCAAAAGAGCGAGCAACTAAGCAAGCAAAGATAGAAGTGATTTCGAGGGTATGATCATCTTGCCTGAGATCCCGCAAGGAAGAAGAACGAGTCCATGAAGAAGACAAACGGACGTAGTCGAACGGATCCTCACAAACGCGACGTTACCGGATTACCGAGAAGAAGTACACCGGAAAGAAGCAAACAACATAGTAAACAACCACCACATAATCATGGCATGATGCGCAAACAAGTATGATGCATGTCCGGTTTAAAGAGGCATGGCATGGCAAAATGCACAAACAATACTACAAATTAAGTGGAGCTCAATATGCAAAGAGTTGCATATTGACGAAACACCACGACAAGTTATTTAGTTCGATCTCATTTATTTACCCAACAATATTAAATGTTGTTAAACATGGCAAGAGGGTGAAGCAAAGTAAAACTACCTATCTAGTCAAGGTTAAATGAGGTCGGAAGCAACGAACAACAATTCCGAAAACTCCTCATATGCATATATTAGGTTTGGTACTATTCTGCCCTAAACACAATTTTAGAGTTGTTAAACATGCAAAGTGATGCCACCATGTTATACTAGGCATTTTTCCACCCCATTTACGTATAAAGTTTATTAAATTCCGAGTTACGGTTATTTAGTTATGAATTAAAGCATTTTAGCATGACATAGGAGCAAATTTAAACAAACATCATTTTAAGCATGTCAAACATGGATAAAAGTGGCATAATATGAAACTACACAAAATTCTAGGCATTATATATATATAAGTTGTTTTAATCCGATGCACGGTTGTGGAGATATTAAATGCATGAAGTTTAGGGGCTTTTCTGTAAAACTATAATCTCTGGAAAAATGATTAAATTCATCCAGGAAAAAAACACGTCCATGGGCTGAAACTACCTAGCCCAACAAACACAGGATAGGGGCTGGGCACTGCTCACATGGGCCAAGGCCCGTTCGGTGGAAAAGAGGCCTGGCAAGGGGCTCCTGGGCCTTGGATGGATCTGGCCCACGACGGGGCCTACGAGCGGTGCGAGCAGTTCCTGCTCGTCGTCCTCATGCCTCCGCACGAGCAGGGAGGAGGACGCAACACTGGCGGCAGACGACGGTGGCTCGCCGATGGGGAGGCGCGGAGGAGGACCTGGAATGGGCGAAGAAGGCCGGGATCTGCCAGATCTGGTGATGTGGGGGTCGCTGGAGCTTCCAGGGCGGCGACGGGACAATCCTGCGAGAGAGAGAGAGAGAGGAAGCTCATGAGGGTGAGGGAGCAGAGAGGAATCGAGGGCGGAACGGCGGCGCTGATGACCTGGGGCGGCAGCAGATGGCAGGGAAGAAGGACGAGGAGAGCGCGGGGTCGCCTGATCCGAGGTGGTTGCCGGCAGCGACTCCGGCGAGCCGGCGGGAAGGACCGGATGGCGTGGTCGGGGTCCAGGGGCTCCTCCCCTCGATCCAATCGAGAGCGAGGGAGCAGAGAGTGCGGGCCAGCGACCGTACAGGCCTGGGCGGTGCTGGTTGGGTCGGTGGGTGGATCGGGAAGGCAGGGGGCTTCGGCTTTGCAGTTATTGGGCGGGCACGGAAATGGAGACGGTGGTTGGATTGGGTGGAGATGGATCTTGAGGTGGGAGATGCTAGCGACGGGGATTGGACAGGGAGGATCCCTAGAGAATTGGGTTTTGTCCAGATTTAGACTAGGGACTATATATAAGGAAAGAGAGAGAGTTTAGGGGCTAATCCGTCCCTGCAATTAAAATCGAGTGGTCGAGAAAAATACACTAGGAAGTCCAAAAAAGAAACGGTGATGTTTTGTAGATGTTTGGGGATGATCTGGACCCAACGGTAACGACTGTTCGGGTCGGTTCCGGGACAGATTTCAGACGCGTGCGAGAGGAGGTCCGCGGGCTGACGAGAGAGGTTAGGCGGGCCTGGCGGTGAGAGGTAGTGCAGAAAGCAAAGGGCTGAGAAGAGAGAAGAGGAGAGGCCCGGCGACTGTTTCTGGAGACCGAAAACGTCCGACGTTAGACCGACTATATTGCCGCTATAGTTTAACGGTTGGGCTATCAAACGAACTCCGAAAGCGATGAAACTTGGCAGGCGACCTACTAACACTATAGCAACACCGCATGCCAACTTTCAACCCAATCCGAGAACATTTTCCGTCCACTTATAAAATAATATTTCGGAGGTGCCGCGGGTGCGTGCAAGTGTGTGTGGGCTCAAAACGGACAACGGACGGAACTGGGGAACCCGAACGGATGCAAGTTTGAAAACATGATGATGCAATGCACATGATGACATGACAAGATGCAACACACAAGCGAATGACATGGCAAAGACAGCGAATAACTGGGAGACACCTGGCACATCGGTCTCGGGGCATTACAACACTCCACCACTACGAGAGGATCTCGTCCCGAGATCTAGGATGGAACCGGAGGGAAAACGGAAGACAAAAGAGAAGAGGTAAAACTAAGTTGCTTCTTTGACAAACGAGTGAAACCAAAAAACCTTGAGAGGTTGAACAAATAGAAAGGAATAATGCAACGAAGAAGATAAAGTTGAAAGCACTCCGGTAGGGAAGAGTAACAAGGGAGAACAACTTCGAGCAGCACTCCGGTTGAAAAAAAATTATGCAAGACTTGATAAGATGAAAAGAACTTGAGCAGAGGGCACAACACTCCGGTTAAATGGATAAACCGAGAAAAGAACACGATCCTGACCAAACAAGAAGATGGGTGAAAAGAACAACACCACAATGCCTCCAGAACGAAAGAATAGAATATAGATAATTGAAATAAAAGAATGGAAAAGAAAATGCCAACTTCTGCCATAAAAGAGCTTGAAAAGGCATCCTTAGGAGAAAAGTCGAACGGAGTTGTTGGAACACCAACAACAAAAAGAATAGGCTTGATATGGTCTTATAGAAGTCATCCCAACGTTATGAGGTGACAACTTGCCACTCACGGAAAAAATTGGATTGATAACAACAAGGAGACGAGAAACTTATTTCACCGGGAGGATAAATGAAGAACTTGGGTCATTTATAAGCACCGTAAATAGCAACAATCCTTAGGGAAAGCTTTAGGTGAAATATAACCCAAGATAGCTCCAACGAAGAGGTTGATGGATTTAAAATACCCCATTCTTAACAACCTATGAATCATGAAACATGAACTCAACTTATCAAGAATGACATAATACCATCTCAAGAAGATAAGAGAGAACAAATGCACTCTAGATTGCAAGAAGAAGAAAGCTTGAGCTTCTTAGAAGAGAATCTCGATGAAAAACTTGGAGAAGGAATTAAATCCTTGATGAACCATCATGTAGAGCCTCCATGAAGAACTCCGGTAACAAAAGGATGATCAAACGGAAAGAAATAGAAATTGAAAGCACAAGGTGAAGCCTTGCAATGATTTAGATGGACCTCTGAGGAGATGTAATTGCGAAAGCTTGGAACTCTTGGGAAAGAAAAGATAAAGCATCTCGAACTAAGAATGTGATATGATGCACCTCCGGAATAAGGAATTAATCATTCAGATGAAACAAGAATAAGAATTACATTATGCTTATCCTCCATCAATTAAATTGATGACAATCAACGGATTTGACATACTACTTATTCTCGTAGAAAAGATTAAGAGAGATATAACATAAACTTGAGAAGGTATTGAACGAACCACCGGAAGGGTTCGAAACAACGAATAATTGATATGATAACAAATGACGAGAGCTCTTGAACGAACCACCGTAAGAATTGAACAACAAATGAAGTAAAAGGATGAAACACCGATAAGAATTGGAAAAGAACGAATAAAACATGAAGAAACACCGGGAAGGATTAGAAAATGAATGAAGATGCTTGAGAGAATTTAGATACAAGTGAACGAATAGATCACGGACTGATTAGAGATCAATTGAGCGATGCACCGGTAAGACTGGAGACTGATAAATGCCAGCTGAGAATGAATAAACCTCAATTGAAAGACTCCTGATAAACAAACTGAGAAGACTCTTGAATTGCTCCGGAAGGGTGAAAAGAATTCTCACAACCGAAAAATAATAATTATGAGAGAATGGCATAAAGCTAGCGCCATGAATCTTGGAGAGAATGGAGCAAGATATGGAGGAAAATTCTTCTTCGGTCTTCAAATGTAGAGAATGACGATGAGAAACACCACCATGAATCGTTTAGGCAGTCCGGAAGAATCAAAAGCGAAGAGGTTGAGCCACCGATGAAAAGAATGTGGACGATCTTGGAGAAAAACATAAGACTTATGATAATTCATTCTTACATCAAACTTTAGAAAATAATTTGAGAAGCTCCGAAAAAATAAGAAGAGTCAGGTAAGATCCTGGGAAAAGACCTGTGGGTTAGGGCCCACTCAAAAGAAACACCGTTGAAATGATTAAAAAGAGAGGTTGCACCGGTTGAATTAAATGGCTTGAATGAGATAACAACCTCGAAATAGGTTGAACTGATCTTGAATGAAAAGACGAGCCTTCTGAGATATCTTCAGCACTCCGGAACAAATGAATAGCGAGAAGTGAAATATTATGAGGTGCACCGGTATGAGAAGGCATTTGAAGCAAGGAAAAAATATGATCAACACAGAAAACTTGAATTGAAACCACCGGAGAAGAAAAGAATGGAGAATGAAGAACGAGTAGAGCATCTTCATGAGAAACACCGGATAAGAACATGAAGGAAATAGAACGAAGGGACTTCCATCAATAAAATGGATAGTGATTAAGAAATCTGAATCCTTGAAGGAAAAGGGGTGGGTGGGCGGGAAAACAAAGGCAACTTGGGGACGGATGAAATGAACAACGTTGAGAAGGACTGATAATTGATCTTGTGAAAATTGACAAGATTTGACCCACTTGAAGAGAAGCACACCGTGTGAAAAGGATTTACATGAAAATCTCGATGCTCATGAAGGATTGGTATTCACATCGGAGTATGAGAACACCACTTAGGAAAAGTATAGAATCAACACTTGACATTGAAGCAACTCGAATACCACAACTCAAAAACAAAACAAAGGATTGGCTTGCAAAATAAGCCGGAACAAACATATGATAGAGATTTCATTCGAAGTTTTTGTGGTGGGGCCTACACGGGCTCGATCGTACAACACCATCATGTACAAGGCAATGCACATGACATACGAAGCGTCCCCGAGTCGGCATAGCCAAGGACTCTTTAAGACACAACGAGACCACTATAAAGCCAACCGTGGATAGGCGGACCACTAGACGTCGAACCCCAATTTCAAATCATACATCTGTCGGAAAGATATCCTAAGAGCTACTTGAATTCCCACTTATAAACTCCCGAAACTTTTTGGTTATGCAACCAGGTGTTGGGGATACAGGGGAAGCATAATATCTCACCCAAAACTAGCAAATCCTACATCCAGATGTATCCATCCTTCAACACATAACCAAGAAAAACTTCGGAAATTGTCTACCTCAACCTTCGAAAAGCATCCGTTATACAAGTTATGGCAATACTCCCGAACTCCCGCCCCAGTACTGGGTGGCGTCGAGGTTATCTCACCAACAACTGCATAAAAGAGATTTTCGATGTCGGCAAAACTAATCTCAGGTATTCCAGAACTGCAACGATAAAATTGTGACGACAACACCTCGGAGCTCAACTCACCGGGACACTGCCACAACCCCTAAATGACAGGAGGCACCAAGAACAATGTTCTCGTCACAAATCGATCAGAACGATTCCAAGATACCCGCGTAATCCTAAATTTTTTTAGTGAAATTTGAGAAGAGAAGAGTCAAAACTCTACGCCAGGAGGCCTCACCAGAGCGACGAAGGGACTAAGGAGTAAAAAGAATTCCTAACTCTCCGATATATATAATCCTAAATGACTCAAAACATTTTCTAGACTCAACTCATCCGCTAATTCGATCAAGCAGTGGGGGCTCCTAAGGTCGGGGAAGGGTCTGATACCAACTTGTAACGCCCTCGATGCGGCTATATCTCCCACGTGTCGAAGCACGACTTAGAGGCATAACCGCATTGAAAGCAATGTCGCAAGTGAGGTAATCTTCACACAACCCATGTAATACATAAGGGAAAGAGATACATAGTTGGCTTACAATCGCCACTTCACACAATACACGAATAAAGCATTACAACATCCAAATACAATCAAGGTCCGACTACGGAACCAAAATAAAAGAAGAACCCCAAATGCGACAAGGCCCCCGATCGACCCCAACTGGGCTCCACTACTGATCAACTAGATCGAAACAAGACAAAGGACAAGATCTTCATCGAGCTCCTCCTTGAGCTTGGTTGCGTCATCTGCATGGTATCCTTGGCACCTGCAAGCTGGTTTTGGAAGTATCTGTGAGTCACGGGGACTCAGCAATCTCACACCTTCATGATCAAGACTATTTAAGCTTATAGGTAGGGTAAAAGGTATGAGGTGGAGCTGCAGCAAGCGACTAGCATATATGGTGGCTAACATACGCAAATGAGAGCGAGAAGAGAAGGCAAAGCACGATCGAGAAACTATGATCAAGAAGTGATCCTAGAACAACCTACGTCAAGCATAACTCCAACACCGTGTTCACTTCCCGGACTCCGCCGGAAAGAGACCATCACGGTTACACACGTGGTTGATGCATCTTAATTAAGATCAATTTCAGGTTTTCTACAACCGGACATTAACAAATTCCCATCCGCCCATAACCGCGGGCACGGCTTTCGAAAGTTCAAATCCCTGCAGGGGAGTCCCAACTTAGCCCATGACAAGCTCTCACGGTCAACTAAGGATAATCCTTCTAGCGGGAAGACCCGATCAGACTCGGAATCCCGGTTACAAGACATTTCGACAGGGTAAAACTAAACCAACAACACCGCCCGAATGCACCGACAAATCCCGATAGGAGTTGCACATATCTCTTTCTTAGGGAACACTAAGATTGTCCAAGGAACGGGTAGGCCAGCCCAGAGTTGCCCCTGGTGGCCACCGGCAGCTGACAGGTTGGACCAACACTCAGAGGAGCACTGGCCCGGGGGGGGGGGGTTAAAATAATGATGACCCTTGAGTCTGCAGAACCCAAGGGAAAGAAAAGGCTAGGTGGCAAATGGTAAAACCAATGTTGGGCATTGCTGGAGGAGTTTTATTCAAGGCAAACTGTCAAGGGGTTCCCATTATTACCCAACCGCGTAAGGAACGCAAAATCCGGGAACATAATACCGATATGACAGAAACTAGGGCGGCAAGAGTGGAACAAAACACCAGGCATAAGGCCGAGCCTTCCACCCTTTACCAAGTATATATATGCATTAATTAAATAAGATATATTGTGATATCCCAACAAGTAACCAATGTTCCAACAAGGAACGAACTCCATGTTCCAACAAGGAACAAACTTCAATCTTCACCTGCAACTAACAACGCTATAAGAGGGGATGAGCAAAGCGGTAACATAGCCAAACAACGATTTGCTAGGACAAGGTGGGTTAGAGGCTTCGTTCAACACTATGGGAGGCATGATAAGCAAGTGATAGGTATCGCAGCATAGGCATAGCAAAAGAGCGAGTAACTAAGCAAGCAAAGATAGAAGTGATTTCGAGGGTATGATCATCTTGCCTGAGATCCCGCAAGGAAGAAGAACGAGTCCATGAAGAAGACAAACAGACTTAGTCAAACGGATCCTCACAAATGCGACGTTACCGGATTACCAAGAAGAACTACACCGGAAAGAAGCAAACAACATAGTAAACAACCACCACATAATCATGGCACGATGCGCAAACAAGTATGATGCATGTCCGGTTTAAAGAGGCATGGCATGGCAAAATGCACAAACAATACTACAAATTAAGTGGAGCTCAATATGCAAAGAGTTGCATATTGACGAAACACCACAACAAGTTATTTAGTTCGATCTCATTTATTTACCCAACAATATTAAATGTTGTTAAACATGGCAAGAGGGTGAAGCAAAGTAAAGCTACCTATCTAGTCAAGGTTAAATGAGGCCGGAAGCAACGAACAACAATTCCGAAAACTCCTCATATGCATATATTAGGTTTGGTATTGTTCTGCCCTAAACACAATTTTAGAGTTGTTAAACATGCAAAGTGATGCCACCATGTTAAACTAGGCATTTTTCCACCCCATTTACATGTAAAGTTTATTAAATTCCGAGTTACGGTTATTTAGTTATGAATTAAAGCATTTTAGCATGACATAGGAGCAAATTTAAACAAACATCATTTTAAGCATGTCAAACATGGATAAAAGTGGCATAATATGAAACTACACAAAATTCTAGGCATTATATATATATATATATAAGTTGTTTTAATCCGATGCACGGTTGTGGAGATATTAAATGCATGAAGTTTAGGGGCTATTCTGTAAAACTATAATCTCGGGAAAAATGATTAAATTCATCCCAGAAAAAAACACGTCCATGGGCTGAAACTACCTAGCCCAACAAACACAGGATAGGGGCTGGGCGCTGCTCACATGGGCCAAGGCCCGTTCGGTGGAAAAGAGGCCTGGCAAGGGGCTCCTGGGCCTTGGATGGATCTGGCCCACGACGGGGCCTACGAGCGGAGCGAGCAGTTCTTGCTCGTCGTCCTCGTGCCTTCGCACGAGCAAGGAGGAGGACGCAACAGTGGCGGCGGACGACGGCGGCTCGCCGACGGGGAGGCGCGGAGGAGGACCTGGAACGGGCGAAGAAGGCCGGGATCCGCCAGATCTGGTGATGTGGGGGTCACTGGAGCTTCTAGGGCGGCGACGGGACAATCCTGCGGGAGAGAGAGAGAGAGGAAGCTCATGAGGGTGAGGGAGCAGAGAGGAATCGAGGGTGGAATGGCGGCGCTGATGACCTGGGGCGGCAGCAGATGGCAGGGAAGAAGGACGAGGAGAGCGCGGGGTCGCCTGATCCGCGGTGGTCGCCGGTAGCGACTCCGGCGAGCCGGCGGGAAGGACCGGATGGCGTGGTCGGGGTCGAGGGGGTCCTTCCCTCGATCCAATCGAGAGCGAGGGAGCAGAGAGTGCGGGCCAGCGACCGTACAGGCCTAGGCGATGCTGGTTGGCTTAGTGGGTGGATCGGGAAGGAAGGGGGCTTCAGCTTTGCAGTGATTGGGCAGGCACGGAAATGGAGACGGTGGTTGGATTGGGTGGAGATGGATCCCGAGGTGGGAGATGCTGGCGGCGGGGATTGGACAGGGAGGATCCCTAGAAAATAGGGTTTTGTCCAGATTTAGACTAGGGACTATATATAAGGAAAGAGGGAGAGTTTTGGGGCTAATCCCTCCCTGCAATTAAAATCGAGCGGTCGAGAAAAATACACTAGGAAGCCCAAAAAAGAAAACGGTGATGTTTTGTAGATGTTTGGGGATGATCGGGACCCAACGGTAACGACTGTCCGGGTCAGTTCTGGGACAGATTTCGGACGTGTGCGGGAGGAGGTCCGCGGGCTGATGAGAGAGGTTAGGCGGGCCTGGCGGTGAGAGGTAGTGCAGAAAGCAAAGGGCTGAGAAGAGAGAAGAGGAGAGGCCCGGCGACTGTTTCCGGAGACCAAAAACGTCCGACGTTAGACCGACTATATTGTCGCTATAGTTTAACGGCTGGGCTATCAAACGAACTCCGAAAGCGATGAAACTTGGCAGGCGACCTATTAACACTATAACAACACCGCATGCCAACTTTCAACCCAATCCGAGAACATTTTCCGGCCACTTATGAAATAATATTTCGAAGGTGCCGCGGGCGCGTGCAAGTGTGTGTGGGCTCAGAACGGACAACGGACGGAACTGGGGAACCTGAATGGATGCAAGTTTGAAAACATGATGATGCAATGCACAAGATGACATGACAAGATGCAACACGCAAGCGAATGACATGGCAAAGACAACGAATAACTGGGAGACACCTGGCACATCGGTCTCGGGGCGTTACATGAGGCCTCCGCGGTAGCACAGCCGGCCACGGGAGGCAGGAGCAGGCGGCACGACCGGCGCTGCTTTTGGCGGCTGGACCAAGAAGACCAGAGGTTGAAGAAGCACTACGGCCGTTGGATGGACATCGTATGGTCACTGAAGCTAGAATCGTTTATATTGACTAAGTTGACAAAGCCCTTGGTACGCTCCAACTTAGTAGGTCCATAGGTCAGCCTCCGAAATGGTGCGCTCCAGATGTCAGGGGGAGGAATCATTTTTTGGGCGGCCGAAGCTAAGAATATCCAAGATTGAAGAAGAAGCACGACATCCGTTGGATAGACATCGAACGGCCACTGCTGCTAGAACCGTGTGTTGACTATAATAAGTTGACAAAACCTTGCATACGCGTCAACTTATTTTTTTAGTTGACGCGTCACTTAGTAGGCCCACAAGTGTGTGGCAGAGAACTTATAGCCCATTTGCGTTTTGTAAGAATGTACAACCCATTTTTGAATTCTAATGGAATTTACAACAACCCATTTACAGTTTGTTAAAAGTACATCCCATTTTCTTGCTAGGACAATGATTAATAATTTCAACCAACCGTTGAAGATAGAATTCAATAAAATTTCCCACATTTTGATGGGATCCGAAATATTTTTATCCCGAAATTTCTAGTCAGATTAAATATAAATTTGTATTACATAAAAATCCAATGAAACATTGCGCGCGCAACAATGAAAATTTAAGATTTTCAAAATCCATAAATAATATTTTATAAACTAATTTCGTGTTTGGTGCATTTTTTTATAGTTACTGCCCAGTTTTTATAATTACATCCCATTTATTATTTTTTAAAGCCCATTTTCCTGTTAAGCCTAATGCATCCCTCCTAGGAAAGATTTGCAGCCTAGCGGGGCGGAGAATAACAAGTTGACCTTGCGTGGGTATTCCTCAAAAAGACGTATAGCTGGGCTAGCCATTTTCATTTTGAAAAAATTAGTATCTGGGCTGGATATCTGGCCTGGGCTAGACGGGCCACAACCCTCCCAGTTAATACCCTGCTCTCTTCTGAACAACAACGAAATCACCGCCAAGAAAAACTCTGCAGTGCTCACGCCTCAAAAACACAAATACTGCTGGAGCTTCTTGGTCCCAGCTGTCGGCCGCACCTTGTGCAATTCTCTCGTTTATATTGACTACATAGGTTGACAATGGTGTGTGACCGTGATGTTAGGAAACTAGGAGAAAGCAAAAAAATATAGTTGTACATAATAAGGAGGCACTTCGTACGTACGGCTATGGCCCTAGTGGGTCCCTAGTGTCATCTAGTCAAAATAAAGTCATCTCCTGAATCCTCATGTTCGTTGACGATGTTAACAATGCTTGGCGCCACGGCGAGCGCAATAACTCAAAGGACAATGGAGAGGGCCTCGCGGGCCCTACGGATGGTCTGATACAGCGCCCGCTGCTCATTTAGGAAGCCAGGATCATCGGACACCTATGAGCACCTTCGAGAAACTGAGACGGCATGAAACGGTAAGGCCGCGCTTGGTAGCTCTGGTTTATTTCAAACCTGTATTAACATACAAGTGTAATTTACTCGTCATCGGAAACAACGCGTAAAATACAAGCGTAATGAAACCGAGGGCCCGAGGTCTGTAAGTAAAACCGGCGGGTTACGCGTGTAATTTGAGAGACAAGTGTATATTTTACGAGCACTGCTATATGGATGACATTACCAGACGATACATGCACGACGTGCGTATCATGCCATCCATGGGCAAGGCTGAAACAGCAGCTAACGCTGGATTAGCAATCGTCCGAGTGTCGTTCAGCGTTTTTATCGTGTGTGAAGTACTTCCGATATTTTACTAGTCGAAATCGACCAACCAAGCGCCTTCGCCCGAGACCATCTGCTTTAATTTACAAGCGTCAGTTTTACAAGCGGTTTTGGTTGGAAAACGACGATCCAATCATGGCCTAATATCATGAGTTGGTCGGAAGATCATATGGTTTCACGTCTAACCTACCCGACTTGTCGTATATGCTATGAATGAAACATCAGACGATGAACTTCTTAAGCACGGAAACAACAGAAGGGGATGATCTTCTTAACAAGCAAATCACTGGCATTAGATCGACATGCAAAACAATACGAAGCATTATTCTCAGGAGGCATGGTGAACAACTCGTGATGCTGCATGCCACAACATTCCAAGCTCAACTTTTCAATCAAACACAAGGCCTGGCATTACATAGACAATATTCAGAACAAACTCTTAACACATGAATATCTCAGCAGAGTAACTATTTACTTCTAAACTGAACACAGGAATAGGAAAAAACACTCGATGCTGCTCACAGCAAGGGCGTCCCACTCAAAAATATCAAATGCATGTCTTCTGGCTAACATCAATGAGCAAATTTTGACAAGGTTTTCCAATTCCAATATATTAAACTAACGTCTTCTTGCTAACATCAATGATTAAACTTTGACAAGCTTTTCCCATTCAAAATATGTAATGCCTATGATCGTGGAGTCCTGGCGTAGCTTCTTGTACTTGTTTGGGCACTTTTTGCCCAGGGCACTCCACGTGTTGTTAAATTGCCAATGGTCTCTGCAGACTAGTCATGTCACCGGTGTCTAATAATACTATGTAAAGCTTCTCGGTCATTCCTTCTGTAATGTAGCGCAAACAGTGCCTGCTTCTTTCTGCAAAGTGGAATGACCAACTGGACTGAGTAATGCAGCAGTTTGCCTTACACGTTGGCTCCTTTTGTGCAGTTCAACTAAAATCGAAGTCGGAATAAAACCGAGCTTTAATTTTGATATCCCTGTAAGCAACAATAGGTATAAGGGAAACGATTACTGAGAAATTACGGTTGATGACTTGTACTCCCAGAAGAAAAGCATCTACTGATCTACTTTATCTTAATGGGAAACAAACCAGGAGAGTAGCAATTCTACATCAGTGTGATTCATTCATATTGACTGAGACATTATCTTAACAATGCCTTGTTTCAACATGTATAAAGAACGACAAAGCAGAAAAGTACCATTCCTAAAACAATGCAACTGATTCATTTTAACAGAGACATTATCTTCACAATACCTTGGTTAAACATGTAGAGAGAACTACAAAGCAGGATAGTACCATTCCTAACAAGTGTTGCAGTTTTGAACTAAGATTCAGTAGTTAATTAATTCTGAGAGTGGCATTGCTTAATTTTACCAGCGGCATTATATTAATGAAAAGCATAAACAATTCCAGGGGAGAGTGGGCGCAACAACATTACGTGCTTCCATCTACTTATAAAGGGGGTGATGCAGAGTTTGTTGTAACAAAGCAACAAGCATCATGTCTGGGTTGGTCCCATTTTTGTTCACTACTTAATGGGAAAAGACAGCAATACAATAGCTTCAATTCAACATTTATTTAAAACAGTACCAATACAAGTAGCACAACATCTCAAAACACACTGCACAATCATGTGGAAGAAGGCCTGTACTGACCTTTCATGAGACGGCAAGATAAAATACGAATCTGCCAACACGAATAGGAAATCCAATCTCATTTTCTGCAGTTGCACTAAAATCAAGCAAAGTGTTTCACGTAGCGAAGCAAAATGTCGCAATAGCAACAAGTTGAATAGATATCCCTGTTTAAACAGAGGCAAAAAAGGAATCAATTACTGGCTAATAAAGGAGGATGAAACATGCAGCCACAAAAAATGGTAATCCCGCCAATCCCTAACAAGTGTTGCAATTTTGAAATAAGATTCAATAGTTAATTATGAGAGTGGCATCAATTACTGGCTTATAAAGGTGTGATGCTGAATTTGTTGTAACAAAGCAACAAGCATCATGTCTGGGTTGGTCCCATTTTTGTTCACTACTTAATGGGAAAAGACAGCAATACAATAGCTTCAATTCAACATTTATTTAAAACAGTACCAAAACAAGTAGCACAACATCTCAAAGCACACTGCACATCATGTGATTGAGACCACGATTTGAAACAACTCGCCATGAAGACTGGAAACAAATTTCGATCTCCTTTTGTGTAGTTCCACCAAAATCAAGCAAAGTCACCAGTGTGACATTCAAGTTGAACTACACAAAACACTCTTAAAACATAAGTGTTTCGAGTAGCGAAGCAAAATGTCGCAAGAGCAACAAGTTGAATCGATACCCCTGTTTTAACAGAGGCAAAAAAGGAAACAATTACTTGCCGATAAAGGAGGATGAAAAAAACGGTGACAGAAAGAAGCATCTAACTTATCTTGGATGGAAAACAAAGTAGGACAGTAGCATTTATAAAACGGTTGCATTGATTCATATTAACAGAGACATTCTCTTGAAACAGCATTCGTTAAAAAATGTAATTTACTTTTAACAGTGGCATTGCTTCAATTTTCCGGCGGCATTCTTAGATTAACAATAGCAAAATAGCTGTATGGGACATGCCAGCACCATGTGCGTCCACACGTATAAATGGGTGATGCAGAGTATGTAGCCAAGCAACATATATGCGCTGGTCCCATATTTGTTCTCTTTGAACCTTCTTCCTATGTGAGGGCAGCAAATCTAGTGCTGCACAAACTACCCGACCCCCAGTTTCTTTCCCTTTTCAACAAAGAGATCGGTTCCTTACATATGTGTGTACTGGGTTACCTCCTTTTTCCCTTTTCAACCTACAAAGCGGCTGATAGCCAGTCTATAATACTTTCCGCCCCTCTTTTCCTCATTGAACCACGTCATAGATTCTTGCTCCAGCCCACCACACCCTTCTTTCCTCTTTGAACCAAGACCTAGATTCGACTACAGATCGAAAAAGATCCACATGCAGCTAGATCAACGACGGTTTCAAAGAAACTTATACCTTAGGGTCGTCGGGATGTGGCAAGGCATGCAGTGGGAGGCCGGATCTGCCCACACTATGTACGGCAGCGAGGAAGAAGGGGTCGGTGGCCCTCCCGCACAGGTGCTGGGTGAAAGAGAACAGCGCAGCCGGCAGTGGATTTCCTCCCTCGCCGAAGGCGATAGAGTGAACGCTGCACCTCCCCCCCTTCCCGGTGCGACGGGATACAGATGCCTCCTTTACCAGCTGTGAGGGGGGACAGAGAGACAAGAGGCCAACGCAGTCTTGTTTAGATCTGGTGAAGAGAGGGTGAGAGACTGTGAATATAGCAAACCCTAGCAAATGAACGCTGAGCCTCTGATACGTCTCCAACGTATCTATATTTTTTTATTGCTCCATGCTATGTTATCTACTGTTTTGGGCAATATTGGGCTTTATTATCCACTTTTATATTGTTTTTGGGACTAACCTATTAATCGGAGGCGCAACCTAGAATTGCTGTTTTTTTGCCTATTTTAGTGTTTCGAAGAAAAGGAATATCAAACGGAGTCGAAACGGAACGAAATCAACTGGAGAAGTTATTTTTGGAAGGAAAGCTACCGGATGGACTTGGACCCCACGTCAGGAGCCAAGGGAGGTGCTCATGAGGGTGCCCCCCTAGGGCGCGCCCCCTGCCTCGTGGGGCCCCCGAAGCTCCAACGACGTACTTCCTGCACCCATATATACTCACGTACCCTAAAACTTCCAGAACAGAGATTAGATCGGGAGTTCCGCCGCCAGAAGCCTCCATAGCCACCGAAAACCAATCTAGACCCATTCCGGCACCCTGCCGGAGGGGGCAATCCCTCTCCGGTGGCCATCTTCATCATCCCGGTGCTCTCCATGACGAGGAGGGAGTAGTTCTCCCTCGGGGCTGAGGGTATGTACAAGTAGCTATGTGTTTGATCTCTCTCTCTCTCTCTCTCTCGTGTTCTTGAGGTGATACGATCTTGATGTATCACGAGCTTTGCTATTATATTTGGATCCTATGATGTTTCTTCCCCCCTCTACTCTCTTGTAATGGATTGAGTTTCCCCTTTGAAGTTATCTTATCGGATTGAGTCTTTAAAGGTTTGAGAACACTTGATGTATGTCTTTCCGTGCGTACGTGTGGTGACAATGGGATATCACGTGATTCACTTGATGTATGTTTTGGTGATCAACTTGCGGGTTCTGCCCATGAACCTATGCATAGGGGTTGGCACATGTTTTCGTCATGATTCTTCGGTAGAAACTTTGGGGCACTCTTTGAGGTTCTATGTGTTGGTTGAATAGATGAATTTGAGATTGTGTGATGCATATCGTATAATCATACCCACGGATACTTGAGGTGACATTGGAGTATCTAGGTGACATTAGGGTTTTGGTTGATTTGTGTCTTAAGGTGTTATTCTAGTATGAACTCTAGGGCTGTTTGTGACACTTATAGGAATAGCCCAACAGATAGATTGGAAAGAATAACTTTGAGGTGGTTTCGTACCCTACCATAATCTCTTTGTTCGTTCTCCGCTATTAGTGACTTTGGAGTGACTCTTTGTTGCATGTTGAGGGATAGTTATATGATCCAATTATGTTATTATTGTTGAGGGAACTTGCACTAGCGAAAGTATGAACCCTAGGCCTTGCTTCAACGCATTGCAATACCGTTTACGCTCACTTTTATCATTAGTTACCTTGCTGTTTTTATAATTTCAGATTACAAATACCTTTATCTACTATCCATATACCACTTGTATCACCGTCTCTTCGCCGAACTAGTGCACCTATACAATTTACCATTGTATTGGGTGTGTTGGGGACACAAGAGACTCTTTGTTATTTGGTTGCAGGGTTTCTTGAGAGAGACCATCTTCATCCTACGCCTCCTACGGATTGATAAACCTTAGGTCATCCACTTGAGGGAAATTTGCTACTGTCCTACAAACCTCTGCACTTGGAGGCCCAACAATGTCTACAAGAAGAAGGTTGTGTAGTAGACATCAAGATCTTTCTGGCGCCGTTGCTGAGGAGGTTAGCGCTTGAAGGTATATCTTTAGATCTTGCAATCGAGTCTTTTAGTTTCTTGTTTTATTACTAGTTTAGTTTATAAAAGAAAACTATAAAACATGGAATTGAGTTTGTCCCATACGCTTCACCTTTTTAATATCTTTCGTGAGTATGATGGAAAGGAAAATTGTGCTCAAATGCTAGAAGAAGAATTACATAAAATGTTTGGCACTAAATATTTGAATGATGAGCATGATTGCAATGTTGTTAGTGAATTCTTTGAATATCCATGATGCTAATGATATGCAAATCCACAAGCTTGGGGAAGATATGTTTGATGAAGATGATATTTTTTGTCCCCCAAGTTTTGATGAGAAAATTTATTATGATGAAAGCATGCCTCCTATCTATGATGATTATTGTGATGACATGTATGCTTTAAAGAATAATGATAACCATGAAACTTGTCATCTTGATCTTAATTTTCAATCACATGATAGTTATTTTGTTGAGTTTGCTCCCACTACTATTCATGAGAAGAAATTTGCTTGTGTGGAGAGTAATAAAATTTCTATGCTTATAGATCATGAAAATAATGCTTTAGGTTCTGTTTATATTGTTGAATTCATTCATGATGCTACTGAAAATTATTATGAGGGAGGAACATATGCTTGTAGGAATTGCAATAATATCAAGTTTCCTCTCTATGTGCTTAAAGTTTTGAAGTTATGCTTGTTTTACCCTCCTATGCTAGTCGATTATTGTTCCCACAAGTTGTTTGCTCACAAAATCCCTATGCATAGGAAGTGGGTTATACTTAAATGTGCTAGTCATATTCTTCATGATGCTCTCTTTATGTTACAATTCTTATCTTTTATGTGAGCATCGTTGAAATCATCATGCCTAGCTAGGGGCGTTAAAGGATAGCACTTGTTGTGAGGCAACCCAATTTTATTTTAGTTCCTTGCTTTTTGTTCCTGTTTAGTAATAAATAATTCATCTAGCCTCTGTTTAGATGTGATTTTATGCTTTTAATTAGTGTTTGAACCAAGTACAACCTTTGGGAAGACTTGGGAGAAGTCTTGTTGATCATGCTGTAAAAAAACAGAAACTTTAGCGCTCACGAGAATTGCTGCCATTTTTATTTGGAGAGTGATATTTAGTTAATTCTTTTTGCAGATGATTAATAGATAAATTCCTCAGGTCCAGCAATTTATTTGATAATTTTATTAGTTCCAGAAGTATACGTTTGATCCAGATTACTACAGACTGTTGTTTTTTTGACAGATTCTGTTTTTCACATGTTGTTTACTTATTTTGATGAATCTATGGCTAGTAAAATAGTTTATAAACCATAGAGAAGTTGTAATACAGTATGTTTAACACCAATACAAACCAATAATGAGTTCATTACAGTACCTTGAAGTGGTGATTTATTTTCTTATACTAACGGAGCTTACGAGTTTTCTGTTAAGTTTTGTGTTGTGAAGTTTTCAAGTTTTGGGTAAGGATTCGATGGACTATGGAATAAGGAGTGGCAAGAGCCTAAGCTTGGGGATGACCAAGGCAACCCAAGTTAATATTCAAGGACAACCAAGAGCCTAAGCTTGGGGATGCCCCGGAAGGCATCCCCTCTTTCGTCTTCGTTCATCGGTAACTTTACTTGGAGCTATATTTTTATTCACCACATGATATGTGTTTTGCTTGGAGCGTCAATTTATTTTGTTAGGATTTGCATGCTGCTATTTAGAACAATGTTTTGCATCTTTTATTTCAATAAAAGTGTCATTGATATCCTTTACTATGCCTATTTTAGAAGTCTATATGTTGCTGTTTGAAAACAGAAAGTTTACCGCTGTTGCAATAATTCCCTAGAAAAGTCAGAATGTGATAAAATGTTGAAACCTTTTGAATATTAATCTCTGATAAATTTACTACAGTTGGAATTTTCTTTCATAATTTTTGGAGCTAGGGAAGTATGGATATTGCAGCATTCTTTACATACAATCCTGTTTAGGCAGATTGTTGTTATGTTTGCATTGTTTGCATATGTTTGCTTCTTTAATGATTCTATTTGAGGATAGGACTATTAAATATGCAGAGGCATTTAGTATGAAATGTTGAATAATAATTTTAGTGATTTGCTACATTAGAGTATGATAAGGCTTTGGCTATGGTTTATACTTACTTATCTCACGAGTCCCTGTTGAGTTTTGTGTGGATGAAGCTTTTGAGATTTAGGGAGACCGTGATATGGGAGAAATTAAGGAGACACAAAAGCTCAAGCTTGGGGATGCCAAAGGCATCCCAAGATAATATTTCCATAAGTCTCAAGTGTCTAAGCTTGGGGATGCCCCGGTTGGCATCCCACCTCTCTTCTTCAACAACTATTGGTTAGTATCGGTTGATCCTAAGTTTTTGCTTCTTCACATGATGCTTGCTATTCTTAGATGTAATTTTGTTTTGTTTTGCTTGATGTTTGAAAAAGTATCAAGATCTGAAATTCTTAAATGTTAGAGAGTCTTCACATAGTTTTATAATTATTCGACTACTCATTGATCTTCACTTATATCTTTCGGAGTAGTTTGTCATTTGCTCTAGTGCTTCACTTATATCTTTTAGAGCATGGTGGTAGTTTTATTTTGAAGAAATAGATGAACTCTCATGCTTCACTTAAATTATTTTGACAGTCTTAATAGCATGGTAATTTGCTTAAAATCTTAATATGCTAGGTATTCAAGATTAGTAAAACTTTCTTATGAGTGTGTTGAATACTAAGAGAAGTTTGATGCTTGATGATTGTTTTGAGATATGGAGGTAATAATATCAAAGTCGTGCTAGTTGAGTAGTTGTGAATTGGAGAAATGCTTGTGTTGAAGTTTGCAAGTCCCGTAGCATGCACGTATGGTAAATGTTGTGTAACAAATTTGAAACATGAGGTGTTATTTGATTGTCCTCCTTATGAGTGGCGGTCGGGGACGAGCGATGGTCTTTTCCTACCAATCTATCCCCTAGGAGCATGCGCGTAGTGCCGAGGTTTTTGATGACTTGTAGATTTTTGCAATAAGTATGTGAGTTCTTTATGACTACTGTTGAGTCCATGGATTATACGCACTATCACCCTTCCATCCTTGCTAGCCTCTTCGGTACCGTGCATTGCCCTTTCTCACGTTGAGAGTTGGCGCAAACTTCGCCGGTGCATCCAAACCCCGTGATATGATACACTCTGTCACACATAAACATCCTTATATCTTCCTCAAAACAGCCACCATACCTACCTATTATGGCATTTCCATAGCCATTCCGAGATATATTGCCATGCAACTTTCCACCATTCCGTTTATTATGACACGCATCATCATTGTCATATTGCTTTGCATGATCATGTAGTTGACATCGTATTTGTGGCAAAGCCACCGTCCATATTCTTTCGTACATGCCACTCTTGGTCCATTGCATATCCCAGTACACCACTGGAGGCATTCATATAGAGTCATCTTTTGTTCTAGTATTGAGTTGTAATCATTGAGTTGTAAATAAATAGAAGTGTGATGATCATCATTTTCTAGAGCATTGTCCCAAGTGAGGAATAAAAAAAGAAAGGCCAAAAAAAAAGAAGGCCCAAAAAAATAAAGGCCATAAAAAAAGGGAAGGCCAAATAAAAAAATGAGAGAAAAAGAGAGAAGGGACAATGCTACTATCCTTTGCCACACTTGTGCTTCAAAGTAGCACCATAATCTTCATGATAGAGAGTCTCTTATGTTGTCACTTTCATATACTAGTGGGAAATTTTCATTATAGAACTTGGCTTGTATATTCCAACAATGGGCCTCCTCAAGTGCCCTAGGTCTTCTTGAGCAAGCAAGTTGGATGCACACCCACTAGTTTCTTTTGTTGAGGTTTCATACATTTATAGCTCTAGTGCATCTGTTGCATGGCAATCCATACTCCTTGCACTAACATCAATCGGTGGGCATCTCCATAGCCCATTGATTAGCCTCGTTGATGTGAGACTTTCTCCTTTTTGTCTTCTCCACATAACCCCCTCATTATATTCTATTCCACCCATAGTGCTATATCCATGGCTCGTGCTCATGTATTGCGTGAAAGTTTATAGGTTTGAGATTACTAAAGTATGAAACAATTGCTTGGCTTGTCATCGGGGTTGTGCATGATGAGAGCATTCTTGTGTGAAGAAAATGAAACATGACTAAACTATATGATTTTGTAGGGATGAACTTTCTTTGGCCATGTTATTTTAAGAAGACATAATTGCTTAGTTAGTATGCTTGAAGTAGTATCATTTTTATGTCAATATGAACTTTTGTCTTGAATCTTTCGGATCTGAATATTTATACCATAATTAAGAATAATTACATTGAAATTATGCCAAGTAGCACTCCGCATCAAAAATTCTATTTTTATCATTTACCTACTCGAGGACGAGCATGAATTAAGCTTGGGGATGCTTGATACGTCTCCAATGTATCAATAATTTTTGATTGCTCCACGCTATGTTATCTACTGTTTTGGGCAATATTGGGCTTTATTATCCACTTCTATATTATTTTTGGGACTAACCTATTAACCGGAGGCCCGGCCCAGAATTGCTGTTTTTGACTATTTCAGTGTTTCGAAGAAAAGGAATATCAAACGGAGTCGAAACGGAACGAAATCAACTGGAGAAGATATTTTTGGAAGGAAAGCTACCGGACGGACTTGGACCCCACGTCAGGAGCCAAGGGAGGTGCTCACGACGGTGTGGGGCGCCCCCCTAGGGCGCGCCCCCTGCCTCGTGGGCCCCCCCTAGGGCGCAACCCCTGCCTCGTGGGGCCCCCGAAGCTCCACCGACGTACTTCATGCACCCATATATACTCACGTACCCTAAAACTTCCAGAACCGAGATTAGATCGGGAGTTCCGCCGCCAAAATCCTCTGTAGCCACCGAAAACCAATCTAGACCCGTTCCGGCACCCTGCCGGAGGGGGCAATCCCTCTCCGGTGGCCATCTTCATCATCTCGGTGCTCTCCATGACGAGGAGGGACTAGTTCTCCCTCGGGGCTGAGGGTATGTACCAGTAGCTATGTGTTTGATCTCTCTCTCTCTCTCTCTCGTGTTCTTGAGGTGATATGATCTTGATGTATCGTGAGCTTTGCTATTATATTTGGATACTATGATGTTTCTTCCCCCCTCTACTCTCTTGTAATGGATTGAGTTTCCCCTTTGAAGTTATCTTATCGGATTGAGTCTTTAAAGATTTGAGAACACTTGATGTATGTCTTGCCGTGCGTATCTGTGGTGACAATGGGATATGACATGATTCACTTGATGTATGATTTGGTGATCAACTTGCGGGTTCTGCCCATGAACCTATGCATAGGGGTTGGCGCACGTTTTCGTCGTGATTCTCCAATAGAAACTTTGGGGCACTCTTTGAGGTTGTATGTGTTGGTTGAATAGATGAATCTGAGATTGTGTGATGCATATCGTATAATCATACCCACGGATACTTGTAGTGACATTAGGGTTTTGGTTGATTTGTGTCTTAAGGTGTTATTCTAGTATGAACTCTAGGGCTGTATGTGACACTTATAGGAATAGCCCAACAGATTGATTGGAAAGAATAACTTTGAGGTGGTTTCGTACCCTACCATAATCTCTTCGTTCGTTCTCCGCTATTAGTGACTTTGGAGTGACTCTTTGTTGCATGTTAAGGGATAGTTATATGATCCAATTGTGTTATTACTGTTGAGGGAACTTGCACTAGCGAAAGTATGAACCCTAGGCCTCGTTTCAATGCATTGCAATACCGTTTACGCTCACTTTAATCATTAGTTACCTTACCGTTTTTATAATTTCAGATTACAAATACCTTTATCTACTATCCATATACCACTTGTATCACCATCTCTTCGCCGAACTAGTGCACCTATACAATTTACCATTGTATTGGGTGTGTTGGGGACACAAGAGACTCTTTGTTATTTGGTTGTAGGGTTGCTTGAGAGAGACCATCTTCACCCTACGCCTCCTACGGATTGATAAACCTTAGGTCATCCACTTGAGGGAAATTTGCTACTGTCCTACAAACCTCTGCACTTGGAGGCCCAACAACGTCTACAAGAAGAAGGTTGTGTAGTAGACATCAGCCTCCAGTGTGTAATATATATGTAGTGCGGCGAGCGTGTGGAGAGTGCAAACCCTAGCGAACAAGCGCTGAGGCTCCCACTTATATATATACTATTGTAGTTCGGACTGAGCTCCGGTGCCTTCACTGCACCTTCTTAGATACTACTGTAGTTTACGTAAAATTCCATTTCCATCTCCATCTCCAATCATATTTACCCAACTGGCACATTATTTATGTTGTTAATTATATACGTAGCAATATTAACGTACAACATCTCTTATTTGCGCACGTCCGGACCGTTGCCACGGCCGATCCTGACCAACCCGAACCCTCTTCATCACCCGCGCGTGCTTCCCGCCCGAAACGGTCAGTGCCACATTCATGCCTAGCCAGAGCGGACGCGACCTCTCACTGCGTTGGCATTGAAGCAGCGTGCCGGCCGAGAGAGCGTCGACCGCGCCGCTTCCGGGTGCACGCGGCTACTCCGCGTTCAAAGGTCGCAATAGTCGGCTACAACATGCATGTAAAAAGTTCTTGGGAGTCCGTGCTACAGCTAGCTGTCCTCCCCCAACTCGTCAATCTCTTCTAGTAGTGCTAGTACTTCATGGCGCGATCCATCGACAAGCAGTCGGGGAAGTTATCGTATACTCGGTTTGCGGTGAGTGGCATGCCGAGCGACCGTGTGGGGTCGAGCCGTGGAGGAGGGTGAGACACGAGCACGACAGACGTGATTTAAACGTTGGTTTTGCTCGATGGCGCGATCCAACGAAACGAAACGTTGGTTTCTCTCCGTTTCCATTTTTTCTCCGGAAAAACGGAAACTTTCCACTCCATTTTCATTCCTATTCCAAGGTTGCCCCGTTACAACATTCCATCAAATACAAAAGAAAACTAACACGCATGCTGATGCATCTCAATGATTCACAGATCATAGCCAATATTTACTTCACAACTAAAGAAAAAAGTTGTGAGAGCATGTACGAAAGAAAAACTACTGATGGGGTCACTACGACTTAAACCCTAAACCCTAAACATGATTTAATTTCCTGGCCAGGTAGAACCTGTCGAAGGAAAGACGGCTGGCACCCTCGGATCATACGATGCTTTTGTGCAGTTCCACTAAAATCGACCTGAGCATCCCTGATGGCAAAGATATTGAAGAAGTGTGATTAGAATAATAGTACTGGCACTAGTTCATGAGACATAAACTCATCACAAGTAGAAGCCGGTAGAAGTAGAGAAAGATCGACATGGAGATGGAGCTACGGCAGTGGAGCAAGCCGGCTCCAAAAGGAAGATGGACTACCTGGGACGTCGGGCTGTAGCTAGAAGGGCGGTTGGGACGCGGCATCGGCCCATACCGCGGTGACCCCCGATTGGGACGCACCGACTGTGGGTTTTCTCCCTCGCCGATGTCGACCGCGTCTACGCAGAACATTGTTCCCTTCCCCCAGCTGCGGGATCAGGCCCGTCGTTCTATGCTTGTGAAGAGAGCAACCTAAGCAAGCAGGCTTGTAGCTTAGGCTCCTGCTAGTGTATATATAGTGGTTTTCTTTTTCTCTCCATATCAACCATTTTATATTGCGTACGTGTCATTCAAGAGTGAAATGATGGTTGCTTCTTCCGACTAACTTACTGTGTGATTTGACTGCTCCTTAGTGGCCCCTACACGTACTCCCCCTACGTGTATGCAACAGTCACACGTACACATGGACGCAAAAACGCGCGCGACGCCCTAATGCATGCATGTCCGAGCACACGACGGAACACACACGGTCACTCTCAAGTGCTCAACCTACACGTGCATGCACACACATACTCAGTCAGGGTGAGCTAGTGACCGTATAAACACCGGAAAATATATATATTGAGCGCAATGAGCGTATTATGAAGTCCACTGACCGTATTTTTACAAATATACAGTGACAGACAGTGTATTTATCTCGTTTGAAATTAAGCCATATTAACCGGAGAGGAGGCAGTATGGACTAGCATTACTTTGCTGTGTCCCGTCAACTTGCCGAACGAGGAGAAGGTTGCAGGACGGGAGAAGCTTGTGCGCGGTGGCTCGCAGGACAAGGAGAAACTTTTGACTAATGCAAGCTCTCCCTCGCTCAGGCGGTGGACGTGCAACAGTTAATTCGGTGTCAGATTGCCAGAAGCATACACTATACTACTAGTGCTATTATTGTTCGACTTCCCGAATAGGCGAACAGCCAAGCGCAAAGTTTACTAGTACTACTACTATAGTCTATAAAGGTACGTACTATACTAGTACTAGGAACCGGATGGAGGAGCGTCTGCACTCTTATTATAATTTTAAAATGTGATAAAGCAATCTTCAACACATTTGGTTCTCTTCGAGGGTTCTCGCATGTGATAATGGAAGTTGATTGCATGGAACACTCGCCACAATTCTCGCTTAATTCTGGCTCATATCCTGTTACAAATAGTAGCGCTCGGTAATATTTCCTCTTTTTTTGTTATTCAGCATGTAAACAGGTCAGCAAACCTTGCGGCGCATCTTCGTGCGAACCGTGCTTGCTGCACTTTGAATGTGGCCGAGAGCTGGCTTGATGAAACACCTCGCTTCCTACTTCTTTTTTTGCGGGGTACCTCGCTTCCTAGTGACCAGTGTCTTGGCTGATCGTCCTAAGAATGCTTATATATGAATAAAGGTCTCTCATTTACCCACGAAAAGATTAAGCCATATTAACCGGAAAGGAGGGAGTATGGACTAGCACTACTTTTTGGTGTGTCCCATCAACTCGCAGAACGAGGAGAAGCTTGCAGGACAAGGTGAAGCTCGCTTACGCCTTTTGACTAATGCAACCTACCCTCGGTGGACATGCATCAGTCCATTCGGTGTCAGATTGTCAGAGGCATACACTGTAGTACCCAACATGCGGAGTACCATCATTGTTCGACTTCACGAAGAGGCGAAGAGCCAAGCGCAGTAGTACGAGTAGTACTACTACTAGAACCGCATGGTGGAGCGTCTGTACTCTTATTTTTTATCTCTGATAAAGTACACGTTTATTCCGGAGAAGGGCGGAAAACGGCAGCCCAACATGTAATGAATGATATCGATCAACCAACCATGCTCGAATATATCTTGGCCTCCGTGCGAGCCCGTCTGTGTGTTCTCGCTCCTCGTCTCTCTCAAGGAACGGCGGGTTGGCTCTTTGCCGTCAATTGAGATCGGTTTGCTCACACTCCTGTCCCACATGTCAGTGATATGCCAAGAGGAGGTGCGTTGACCGACTGGCCATACGCGTACTTGGTTTTGCACCTTCATACTACTCCTCCCTCCGTCACAGTTTACAGGGCGCGCTTCATTATGATGCATTTCTCTCAATGCATTTCCACCACCAGAGAGACTTTAGACGCGTTTGGTTTAATGCTCAATTAATTAGGGCGTGGTAACCGCAATCAAGTCCACAATTTTCTCTCCATGTACTGTACTACTACGGAGTGGAGTAAGTGCATGCATGTGTGTACCCGGGGTGGAAGCACTGCATGCATGTGTGTACGCATTATTCCCTCTAGTAATAGACGCCGTGCTATAACTACCAATGCTATTTTTCAGGCCGATCGCTAGTCGCCTTGGTCCCACAGATTTTTTTCTTTTTTCTGAAGCGCGCTGTATAAACAGTGACGGATGGAGTAGTATGAGCGGATTCAAAGAAGAGCGTATTGATGGTTGCTTCTTCAGAGCAACTTACAGTGGGAAAGGTGGGGCTTATGATTTGACTGCTCATTACTCACTATTAATGCGGCGCAACGACCGGGCTGAGTCTCCCATGCGGTTGTGCACTACCCCCTCGGTTCTTAAATATACTCCGGAGTATTTGTCTTTCTAGAGATTTCAACGAGTGACTACTCAAATATTTGTCTTTTTAGAGATTTCAAATGGACTGGCACATACGGATGTATATAGACATATTTTAGAGTGTAGATTCACTCATTTTGCTCCGTATGTAGTCACTTGTTGAAATCTCTAGAAAGACGAATAGAATATTTAGGAACGGAGGGAGTACACATACGAAGCAAAATGAGTGAATCTACACTCTAAAATATGCCCGTTTGAAATTTGTAAAAAGACAAATATTTAGGAACGAAGGAGTATAATTTTGTGCATGGCACATGGACCCGGATGATGAAGAGGCTTCTGGCAATGCTATCAAGCTTCCATCATTTGTTTACATAATTGACGTACTATACAAATAATTTTCCAGCGACATGAAATTGTACAATGGTGTGAGCTTTCAGCTTTTGTTTCGCGTGTCTTGCCATCGATGCTCTTTCGGAAACAATAAAAAACTAACTTCCTTGCTAATGCATGTCAATTATTAGCAGATCAGAGCTAATAATTACATCACAACTGAAGACAGAGTTGTGAGAAGGTGTTAAATTAAAATTGATCCATGCTTTCATTGGCAGCAACGTCCCCCCAGCTCTGTCTAAATCAACAAGGCATGTTGGGAAAAAAGTAGCTGTTTGGAGCATGCAACATTCCGATCATTTTGTGCAGTCCCACTAAAATAGAGCTGAGCGTCCCTGTTCCAAAGATATTAAGTGTGATTACGATAATAGAGGACTGCTGATGAAACAATAAACACACAAATAGAAGCCGGTCACCTTTGCAGTCTCTCTTAAGACTAACTAGTTGGAGAAGATTAGGCTCGGAGTTGGATGAGGAGGATAGAGCAAAACCAATCTCCCTTTGTGCAGTCGCATTGAAATGTAGAGACATTGCCCATGTGACATTTTAGTACAACTGCACAAAACACTCTTAAGAAAAAAGTGATTTGTGTAGTTCACCAAAAGGTCGCAATAGCAACGAGGTGAAATGGATAGCCCTGTTTGCAAAAAAGAGGTAGAAAGGAAACAATTACTGGCCAATAACAGTTGATGACACATGCGACGACAAAAAAGAAGCATATTCCTTGTCCTAAGGGAAGATAACAACACGGTTGTGTTTGCCTAAAACATTGTGAGGACGAGAATGCAATATGGAAAGTACGCCGGACGAGCTATGTTTTGGGCAAAGAACTATGGAAGATCCACATGCAGCGACGTGGGAAGACGGGCAGTGGAGCAAGGCCGGAGGGGATACCTGGAGGTCGTCGGGATGTAACTAGGTGAGCGGCGGCGGGCGGAATCTGCGAGCAGGTGGCGTAGGCCCTGCCGCGCCGGAGCTTGGTCAGAGAGAACGGCGTGTACCGCAGATCGGGACGTGCTGCCTCGGCGCCGTCAAACGGAGAAACGATGCACTTCCTCCCTTTCCCCCGGCGGACGGGATGCGGCCGGATCAGTGACCAACGGTGAGAGAGAGAGAGGCCACCGCACTCCCTTTCCCCCGGCGGACGGGATGCGGCCGGATCAGTGACCAACGGTGAGAGAGAGAGAGGCCACCGCAGCCTTGTGTGAGATACTCTGAAGAGCGACAAACCAGGCAGGCAGGCTCCATTGTATATAGTGAGCGGACTACCTTTTTCTCCATAAAAATCATTTTATATTCTGTGTACGTGCCATTGAGCGCTATAACTTTATTTAAAAATAACGCGGCAACGCGTCAAGTCGAACTTTGTTTCGTGCACGCGTGGTACACGACCTCCCTAGGTAAACAACCGCTACAGGCGTTCAAATTAGCACGTGGGCTGCCATTTCGTAAAGAAATGAGCTCCACCGTGTACCCGCGCGGGTGTGGCTGGGCACGAAGCGTGAGTACGTGCACGGTGCACCTATTCTCTTCTTGTATACGTACACCACCTACGTGGGGTTGTGTGAGAGAGATACAAACCTAGAGAGATATAGTGTGTGGGTTCTTGAGAGTTTTTTTGGGGGGGGGGTCAATCAAAAAATGTAACATATGCAATGTGTGTGAAATAGAGTCCTGGATATAACATATATATAGAGGGGGCGATCCACGAGAAGAGAGTGGAGGTATCATCGGCTTGAGGTGTCCATAGAATCGAAGAGAGGGATGATGTGTGTGTGTGTGCGCGCGCGATCGATAAAGAGTGCCATCGAATTTGTGTGTGCCCACGTCAAAGATATAGAGTGGCTGGCCTACTGGAACGTGAGATGGGACATGTGCAGTTTGTCTCTGTGGCATGGATACCTACCTGCAGCGCTCGACTATCGGTGTGTGGTGGGGGAAGAGGGAGGCCCAATTAACTATAGAGGTACAATGGCTGGTATATGTGTGGAGGAGGAGAGAGGCCTACCTCATGTATTAAGGAGATCGATCTGCCTCATGTATTAAGGGAGATCGATCGCATCCATGCATATGTGCAGGAGAGGAATAAGGTTGGGAGAGAGACAGAGCTAGAGTGTTGGAGGGGGTGGTAGTGGAGTTGCTTCTAACAAATGGTGGGATAGGCTTGCTAGACAAACGGAGGGCACGCCCGCAATATCAATAAGAGAGGAGATGGCTGCTTGTTGTCTGTGCACGTGCGTGTGAGAGACGGGTCAGGAGGCATGCACGAATGATGAGGGGGGACGATGTGGCTGTGGTAAGCAGACGTAACTACATAGGAAGATCAATCGCCCTTTGTTAGAGAAAGGAGAGACATAACTTGTGAGGTACGTCGATCGATGGGGGGGGTAGTTAAAGTCGATCTAGGTATATGTTGGGAGATCGATCGGTATACATGCATGTGTGTGTTAGAAGCAAATGAGGCACGAGGAGAAGGATAGAGAGAGAGGGATGCATGTAGGAGGTGGTACGAGAGGCATACTATATCGAGGGGGGAGGAGTGTGCGAGTACGAGAACGATGAAAAGAGTGGTGGGAGTGAGGCATGGACGGTGACAAGAGAAGAGGGGAAGCTTGTGTTTGTGCTAGGCACACCTGGCTAGAGAGGCATATCGATCGATGTGTGCCGTAAAGAAGGAGCTGGGGGGCCTACACACACCGTGGGTGAACGACCTAAAGTGAAAAGACGAATTTGCGCGATGGAGCTAGAGAATGCTGAGGGAGGGTGAGAGGGATGCGGGCGTGTGCATGCACAAGAGAAAGTTAGCGCTAGCTACAAAGATAAGAGGGTTGTGTGGGTGTAAAAGACGAATAGAGATCATATATACTTCATTATAAAAAGCGAATTCGGATATTTGAAGAATTTATCATAGTGTTTCAAACCGACGCATGTGTGAATATATATAACGGTGATACACATGGTGTGGTTATGAACATGTTATACTACATTTAATATATTTTATCTCTACTCTTATAAAAAACGGAGTTGTTGATGATGGTGTGCCTGCCATCCTGCATTATAGGCCGTCCGATTTATATCTGGCGGATAGCAAGGAAACTATGATGGTTGAAGTTGGCAACAATCATGATTGTAGATTCTTATTGAAATAGAGAAACGAATTCAAATTTAGTTCGAATTGCAGCGGTAGTATAGACATTTGGAATGCACTAAAATGTTGGTATGAGTAGGTTACATGCATTATACAGCAAGCGAAAAAATTTAATCGGACATAACATGGATTCATACTCCCTCCTTCCATCTATATAGGGCGTAATGAGATTTTTAAGACCGCCTTTGACTATTGACAAGATTAATAGTACATGACATGCACAATGTGAAAATTATATCATTGAAAGAACCTTTCACAGACGAATTTAACGGTGTGCTTTGTGTAAGTTGCATGTCATATATCATTGCTCTAATATTTGGTCAAAGTTAGCATCGAAAAACGCATTAGGCCCTATATAGATGGAAGGAGGGAGTAGCTTTGAATAGCATTTGTATAGTAAAACGGGGCAAGACTCTCTCTTTGTGTGGTGTGAATAGTTTTATTTTTTTGTTTTCTTTTTGGTTGAGGGAAGTGCGAATTGATTTGGTACGTACAAGTACAATATTACTACACGTTAGGCTTGTCCCTAAAATTCAACCCGCGTCTTGTTATATCCCGAAAATTCAGATATCGTGCTCCCAAAACTGGCGCCTTCACAACCCGCGCCTTGCTATCCCAAAATTACAACGCGCACGAAAACTCCCTCCACCTGCCAAATCCCGACATGCGAAATCCCCCTTCTAACCCTGAGCCGAAAGGGCTGCTAGTTCAAATCGGTGGGGGGTACTTTTGTAACACACCCTACATTTTGGACAAGCGCGTCCCTAAGTCATGCTTCACCCCCTCCCATCGCCCCCTTTTCGCCATTCGAAATCCCAGGCTGCCATAACCTCTCCGCTCCAGCCGCGAAACCCCACCCTCCTCTGTCCGCCACGTCACCGCTGCCCAGCCGGAGCCTCTTCCCCGACGACGTCGTCCACTGCAATAGCTCGACGTCCCTCGTCCACCTCCCCGGATGAGGATCCGTCGTCCATCTCGCCGTCCCGCCGGTTCAGCCGCCCTGTCCTCCACCTCCAAGGAGCTGCTCTGATGATCGCCTCGTCTATCGCGGCTGGTCCTTCCCCACAACACCGCCTTAACCTGCTCCACCGGAACCGCAGCATCCTCACCGACTCCTCGGACGAAGTCGAGGCCTACTCGACGCCACAAAAGAGGTTGTACACTCATCGCATTGCACCTTCTCCTTAACTCGACCTCCCGGCGCCGATGGTGCTCCATCCTGTACCCCCATGGAGCGGCTACCTTGAAGCCGGCGCCGCGGGAGACATCTCCACGGCGGCTCTCCCTAGTGCGAGGCCCCTTCGGCGGCGTCCATACCAGCCAGATCTGCTGCTGCTGCTCTGGCTCTTGCTCGCTCGCTCGCGCTGCTACTGCTGCTCCGGGTCTCGCTCGATCGCTCGCTCGCCCAGTTGCTGCTGCAGCTCTCCCCCTCGCTCGTGCTGCTGCTCTGCTCCGATTAAGCCACACTTCAGTCGACTGAATCGACTTTTTGGTCAGTCGATTTTCAGGGGTTGGGGAGGGGGGGCTCGCCGGAGTTAAGGAAGAACCACCCGCAGCGGGGACGAGGGCTCATCGGAGAGGTACCCCACTATCCATCTTAGGGTTCAGGGTGGGGGCGGGGGGCCTAGAGGGCTGGCTGGGGTGGCGGTGGCAAGTTGTTTCGTGGCAGCAAGGCGGCACTGGGGCCGGCGGTTCGGCCAGTGGTGGCTGGCGGCTCAGGGGGGTGCAGGTTGAAGATGAACTGCAGGCCCTCCCTAAATTACATGTCAAGTGCTTCTCTGCTACCATTGCGTTCAATTTCGACAGTAGCATTCAGATTCCACAGTAAATTTCAGTTTCGATTGTTAAGTTCAGAGTCAACAGTTTTTACCTCATCTGTTGTAGTCAGGTGGTTTTTGGTGATGTTAATTTTACATCCATTTTACATCATCTATTGGAGATGCTATTAGAATCCCACTTGAGATTGACGATGTCTGTCTTGTGCTGCTTCAGCCTTGACGTCTTACGGCTCACCGGAGCTGCTCCAACGACAGAATGATCCATCACAATAGAGTAGTGCCCTAGACGCCGTCTACAGATTCCTCAGATCTTCCTCCACATCTCCGACAGCCACCTCTGCCTCAACTGCTTCAGTGACCAACCCAATGATGCTAAGGTCGACACGGCTACGGCAAAGAGGTTGTACACTTGTTGCATCACTTATTACTATACACTCACGTCGATGCATTAGGGCTATTTTGGTTCAACGGAAAAACGTCGATCCACTGGTTGTTACCATCACTCTAACTGCATGCTCTCCTTACATAATCTCACCATATTTTTTTCGTATGCATGTCAGATATTGTACACAGTCATGCTGAACATGTAGAGAAAAAGATAAGAGTTTTGTGCGGAAATACAATGTCATGCAGACATCGCTCCATGGTAGATTCAATGGCAAACCCTTCCCACCCCTCTCCAGATTGTAATCTAGAGGAAAATATCTGTTCTAAGGCGGATTCAGACGCCGCTGACCACTCCTATTTACCCCCAAGGTGTTTGCTCTGCCTTGGTATGATGATGTTAGTCATATCATGCATATGTTGCCTTGTAGTGCCTACTTTTGACATCATATATGTCATCTGCTTAGTTTAGACATGTTCTGTAATGCCACCTGTTTAGTTTCTATATCATATATGGGAATTATGCAGTCTCATGTCTTTTAGCCAGCCATAATATATGTGAAATGTGCAATGCCATCCTGTTTAACCAGGCATCATATATTTGAATGATATCTTGCCCATCCTTTTCTTCATTACAGTTCCATTTGTCGACAATGTTTGTACATTAAACTAATCTTCCTGTGAATCAGCCATTTGGGTGGGAGATGGAAAAATCTGGAGTGAAAACAAGGCCTTCAGAGCAGACAGTGCTACATGTCGAAGCAGATCTCTTGTTGGGTCCTGATAGCTCGTCAGAGATGGATTCAGAGACAGATGACCAGTCCTATTCCACCACTGAGGTGTATGCTCTAACTTGGCACGGTTATACTGCTCATATCATGCATACGGTGTCTTGCATTGCATAGTTTAGACATCATATACACAATATTCAACACCATGTTCTTAGTTCAGACATCATATCGAATGCCCTCTGTTTAGCATATAAATCACATATGTGAATTAAATGATGCGATCCTGATTACTTAGATAACATGTAGGTGAATTATGTCATGCGATCCTGTTTAGTTATTCATCATATCTTTGAATTATGTTATGCTATGCTATCCAGTTTAGATAGACATCATATATGTGAAATTATGTCATGCTATCCGTTTTAGTTGAACAATATACATGTCAACTATTTCATGCCCTCTTTTTTCCACACTATCTATTGCATATGTCTTTCATACAATGTCTGTACATTCAACTACGTTTCCTGTTTACCAGCCATTTGAATTGGAGCGAGTGATGCCAGTATCTAGTGGACTAAAAACACGGTCTTCAAATAAAACAGTGCTACCTCTTGGTGGAGATAGCACCCCGGTTGTACATGCACAAGAACCAGCCCTACCACACATAACCCAAACTCTCGCAGATTGTACCGCTACTGCGATGGACAGAGAACCAGCTTCACCCAATCTAACCCCAACCCCAGCCGATAGTAACCCAGTTCCTGTTGACACAACACCATCTCCACCACAAAGCTCCCAAACAAGAGCAGTTAGTAAGGCAGCTCCAGTGCCCAAAGGGCCAGTACTATCACGGCGAACCCCAACTCCACTAGTTAGTACACCTATACCTGTGGAGGAAGCACAACCAACTAGTCATAGTTTAGCATCTATCGCATTTGATGTTGTTAAATCGTATGTGCGTATCTTCCCATCTTGGAAATATTATACTAAAGATGAAGGAAAATGCCAGTTGAAGGTGTTTGTCCAGGAGTTATGTGTAAGTAATGTTATTCATGGCAGTTACTTTGCTTCGTCCCATACATCCTACCTCCATGATGGTTATAATACAGCAAATTTTCCCATTTTTCTCTATAGAGAAGGATCGATTTGGAAACTCAGGATGAGGTAACCTGTGCTAATACCTCTGCTATCTTCAAGAATGCTTGGTGGCAGTATCGGAATTACCTGAAGAAAACGTACTTCACCGGCAAAGAAACTCATCAAATTCCCTTACGTTCTCCTGAGACACATTTACTGGACGATGACTGGGAACGCCTTGTTCTGTACTGGTCCCGAACCAAGAATGTGGTAAGGTCTATGAGCTCATTTTCTATTTTCAAGTATTATATTCTTGCATCTTATTGTACTCTGTTCATGTAGAACAAGTGCCTAAACCTGAAGAACAACTGTTCTAATTTAAGATTCCATTGCTACCATAGTTCAAAAAAGCGCTAGGCGTTAATTGTGCGTTTTGCCACCGCCTTGCGCTTTACTGACCAAAGCGCATGCTTATGCGCAGTTATGCACAGATTATGCGTCGTTATGCGCAATGCATTTTGCCAACGCCTAGAGCCTAGGCGCGCTTAAGCGCTCGCTTAGGCGCGCCTTTTTTAACTATGATTGCTTTGCTCTTGTATCACTGTATTTACTCATATAAACTTATTTTTAAATTGAAGAATCCCATCAAAATCCAATGGCATAACAGGTATGTTCACGCATGTTTCTTTAACATGTTTGCTCTTATCAATAGCTCTATTGATTTCAATATCAATTGTGTATATAGTTGACTTTCATATCATGCACATTACTAGCATCACAACAGAGCCAATAGTGTTGTTGTACATGTAGACCCGTGGTACCCATCTGAAATCTTGTTGTGTCGTTTAGTTTCCCACGCTTTGTATTCTTTCACTGCTGCTTTGTCTTGAAATGATATGATTTGGACCGTGTCTCTATTTTTATTTGGCAAGACAATGCAGTGACCATAGGACATAGATATATGTTTGTTTGATGCTTTTATTATGTACTAGTACTTGACAATAGAAGACTTGGTAGTTTAATCATGTCCACCTTACTAATGAACTGGTTCACCAAAATGAGTTTCATATACTAGTACATGCTAAACTTGTTATGTGTCTGCTTGTTTCTTCTTTTAGAATGCTGGCCGAATATTGGGGAAGAGTGCCTTATTAAGCAATGGTAAAGAAAGTAATGCAGATAAGGTTCAGGATAGTGACACATCCTTGTTGGTCTCCAACAAAGCTGATAAAACAGCTAAGGAAGGCTATCTTAAAGACAGTGAGACAACCCCAAAGTCCTGTCTTGGTTTAGTGTTCGAGTTACTGGCCACTATCGCTTGCACAAGCTATTCAAACTCACTATCTGAATCAGTTCGGTTTCTTTAGTCTCAACTGCAAGCTGAAAGACATTGATCAGCTGTGCTGCGACAAGAAGTGGGAGGACTGCAGAAGTACCTGGAGCATTCAGATGCATACTTTCTGGTGCAACAACAAGCATTGGAGGATTTTAGCGCCAAACAGGACAAAGCTAATCAGCTTGCTAAGCTTATTGCCAGCATGGTGGATACCTAATATAACGTTTCTTGAGCTCTTCTAAAGTTGTTTCAGTTATGCTCTTGTTTTGCTGCTGCGTTTATTTGCACTGGTGGCCAATTTTGACGGCCAGTGTATGTAATGTGCTGCTTTGTTCCCTATATTTGCACTAGTGGCGAACTTTGATGCCTAGTGGATGTAATATGTGTAATAGCGGTAATAGGCTAGCGTTAATTGCTTGCTTATTTATTATTGTCTTGTTTAGTTGTTTGCTTGTAGTCACTGCAGTTCTTTTTCTGTTTTTTTCCTAGTGGCCACAATAGCCTATTTTTGGTAACTAGGCCAAAATAATCATGGCAACACACGGACTCTTGTAACCATGGCCCTTCTGCAGGCCATATGATCCATGGGTCTTCGTCCAGCCGTAGGATCCATCGGCCTTCTGTACGGGCCTTAGGGTCCATGGGCCTTCTACGGGTCGTAGGGTCCATGGGCCTTCTACGGGTCGTACGATCCATGGGCCTTCTACGGGCCATACAATCCATGGGCCTCATACGGGCCGTAGGATCCATGGGCCTTCTACGGGGCGTATCATCATTTCGCCAATCATGGGCCATACTATTCGTGGACCATAACGGGCCGTTAATAGGTCGTATTTGATAACTCTATGAAAACAGCCCGACGGGTTTTTTGACATGAAAACGTCCCAATGTATTAACGGTCCGCAAATGGGCCGACTGTAACGACGGGCTGAATTTGGCCCACAAGCAGAAAATGACAGTAACGGGCCATATGTAACCGAATGCTGCAAATGAGCCCAAGAATCAATGAGCCCTGAGAAGGCTGAAAGATAACTTGGGCTGGAAACGACCCAATGGAATAACGGGCCATTAATGGGTATAAAGTGATAGACTGCTCATTACGGGCCAGTTTCACCACGGGCCATTAATGGGCCAAGAGTTACAAAGGTCCTCATATGGGCCGAAATAAGTCATGGGCCACACATGGGCCGGAAGTTAAAACGGGCTGAATCATATTGGACGGCCCAGATTACGCTACTGGGCCTAATTCGGATAGGGCGTAATGGGCCCTAGGTTAGCTGTCACATCCCTAGCTTCTGGCATTGCTCTAGCCTAGCTTCATGTGTGCATCATGTCTATATTTTTGAAACTTAAATTGAGGAATATTGGAAGCCTCAAAACCCTAAATAAAAGAGGGGCAAAAACCCTAGAAATCTTATTCATTGCTCCAAATGGCTCTTCTTAAAATGTTTGATAATTTTTGGTAAGGGTTCTGGTCCCAACCAAAATATTGAACATTTTTAAGGATTTATTTTTGGGACTTTGAATTTAAATCATAGCTATTTGAATTGGACTTATATCTACTGTTAAATAAATATAGGTCCAATAATTCTGAAATATTTTGTGGAGCATTGTTTTAATTCTTTTAGCTCCTAAAAATATTGTCAGAAGCAAAATAAATTGAATTGGTTTCAAAACCAAATTCAAAACAAACTTGCAAAATAGAAAACAGAGTTAAAACAAAACAGAGAGAAAAAAATAAAAGGAGTGAAGCCTACCTGGCCTCACCCGTGCAGCCCACCAGTCGGCCCAGCTCCCCCCCCCCTGGCCGGCCCAGCCCACCCGCGCCTTCCCTGTCGTCTTCCTCCTCGGACAGAAGGACGAGGGCGTGTGCCCGACGCTCGCCGGCACGCGCGCGCGCCACCTCCCCCCCTGCTGGCCACCTCCTGCTTCCCCGGACTCCCTCGATGCCCCGGACGAAGCCACGCAGCTGCCCCGCACCGCTCTCACTCTCCCTCGCCCTCCTCTTCTCCCCCTGCTCTCTCTCCCTCTCACCCGAGAACCACCGCCGCCGCCGACAGGCATCACCGTAGCCACTGGCCTCCCCTCGCCTCCCCGACCCGCTTCCGAGCTCCGCCACAACCCCCTCCACCTCCTCGTTGAGCTACGGACCTCCCGGACGTGCTGCAACGCCGCCACCATCGCCGTTTCCGTCGCCGGCCACCGAAGTTCGCCGCGGTCAATTCGCCGCCTCCGCCGCCTCCCCGAGACCACCGAGCTGCTCATCGACCTCGCTGTGAGCTCCTCTTCCATTTCCCCTTCTCCCCGCGCTCGTTCCCGCACTCCAGCCGCCTTCTCACCGGAGCCGATTGCTCCTCGCCGCCGGCCATGGCGCTGCCGTGGCCAGGGTCACCCCAGCTAGCGCCCGAGCACGTTACCGAGTTCGCCGCCCTCCCAGGAGCCCACAGAGCCTTTCCGTTTCCCCTCTAGTGCACCGCAGCGCCACGTTCGACCTTGGCCGAACTCCGGCGGCCACCTAGGTCGATGCCGGCGCCGATTCCGGCCGCCCCGACCCCAACCGACTCCACAGGAAGACGCGGCGCCCTCCCAGCTACCCGTAGAGCCTCTCCACCGCCCGAATGGTCGCCGGAGGAGCGATCCCGAAGCCCTCCGCCGTGCCTGTTGCCGCCGGCGTTGAGCCGCCGGCCTGTTTGGGCCATTTGACCGGGGTTTGACCTCCCCCTGTGTCACTGACATGTGGGACCAGCCCGCCTAATTAATCTAGGTTAGTTTAAGTTAAAACGCTAACTAACCCAGTTAGTTAGGTTAGTCACTGACACGGAGGACCCACTGGTCAGTTTGACCTGGGCTGCCCGTTGACTCGCTTACGTCATGCTGACGTAGTGCTGACGCAGTAAATTCATTTTCTGGAATTATTTTAATTCTAAATATTCAGGAAATTCCAGAAAATGCCCTAAACTTCAATAAATCATAGAAAATTAACCGTAACTCCAAATTAAATAAATTATATATGAAAAATTATCAGAAAAATTCAAGGAATCCATCTGTACCATTTTCATGCATGCTAGAACAACTTATAGCTGCTGTTTAGCACAAATCAAATAAAGGGCATTTAAATAACCATATATGGAGTTTGAATTTGAATCTTGTATTCAAACCAACTTCATTTAATCTGTTGCTAGTTGCATTAGCCCAAAACACATTCATATTGCCATGTCATGAGCATGCATCATATTGTGCATTGCATTGATTGTATTTCTTCTTTGTTGCCGGTATCTGTTCCCTCCCAGTAGAGGATGTTCCGACGTTGTGATCGTTGACACTGATGAAGACTCAATGTTATCTTCAGAAGTGCCAGGCAAGCAAAACCCCCTTGTCCATTCCGATACAATCCTACTCTCTCGCTCCTGCTCTCTTTTACTGCATTAGGACAACAACGACATATTTGTTACTTGCTGCGGTAGCTGAACCCCTTTATCCTCTGCATGACCTGTCATTCCACAGTAATTAGATGAAACCCACTAGCATGAGTAGGAGTTGTTTGAGCCCTGTTGTGCCTACTCATTCATGCTTGTTTGTCATGCCTGCTACTGCTTAGAGTTGAGTCAGGTCTGATTCATCGGGGATGAATCAGAGGCGTGTGAACATGTCCTACTGTGTGTGAGCTAAGTGTGTGAACACGATTTGGTAAAGGTAGCGGTGAGAGGCCATGTAGGAGTACATGGTGGGTTGTCTCATTGCAGCCGTCCTCAGGAACTGAGTTCTGTGTTTGTGATCCATGATTCAGCTACTACCACGCATTGGGCCCGAAACCAATGGACCCTCTCGGCTTCTTAATCACCCTTGTCCTCTGTCCAGGAGTTGCAAGTAGTTTCTGGTGTTTGTAGTATGCTGGAGGCCGTGGACAGCGCTGACCGTAGGGGTGGGCTGTGATGCGGTAGGCACGTGGCACGGTGTACCGGGCGCCCGTTTGGTGTCTCGGAAACCCTGTTCACATCGTTTGGGGCTGTGAGCGAAACTCCGGCCGGATCTCCTCATGGATGGAACCCGAATAGGCGATAAACCTGGACTAGAGACTTGAGTGTTTAGGCAGGCCGTGGCCGACACCCACGTTGGGCTTCCGCTTGAAGGTTGCCGAGTACATGTCGTGTAAACGGCGGTAAGTGGTGAGAGCGTGTGTGAAGAAGTACACCCCTGCAGGGTTAATATGATCTATTCGAATAGCCGTGTCCGCGGAAAAGGACTTCTGGGTTTCTTATATCAGTTCATAGACAAGTGAAAGTGGATACTTTAAAATACGCAAGATAAGCGTGAGTGCTATGGATGGCGTTCTCGTAGGGAGACGGGAGCGGATCCATAGTGGTGTATTGATATGGTGAATATGTGGACTCGTGTGCGCCACCTCAAAAGAGTCGCTTGCAGTCGTAGTTTAGGATAGCCACCGAGTCAAAGCTGGCTTGCTGCAGTTAAACCCCACCATCCCTTTGTTGATAATGATGCATATGTAGATAGGTCTGATGTAAGTCTTGCTGGGTACATTTGTACTCACGTTTGCCTATTTTATGTTTTGCAGAGAGACTTCGGTCTCGCTAGTAGTTCCACGTGGTCTTCGACGTTTAGCTTGTTACCTCAGCTACGATCTTGTGCCTCGGCAGGATTTGGTAGATAGTCAGGCTTCTCAGCCTTTTCATTTATAGATGTCTGTACTCAGACATGATAGCTTCCGCTTGTGCTTTGTTTTGTATGCTCTGAATGTTGGGTCATGAGACCCATGTTTGTAATATCTCGCTCCTCGGAGCCTATTGAATAAATTACTTGAGTCGTAGAGTCATGTTGTGATGCCATGTTGTATTGCACATATCGAGCATATTGTGTGTATGTTATTGAAATGCTTGGTATGTGTGGGATCTGACCATCTAGTTGTTTATCTTTAGTAGCCTCTCTTACCGGGAAATGTCTCCTAGTGTTTCCACTGGGCCATGGTAGCTTGCTACTGCTCCGGAACATTTAGGCTGGCCGGCATGTGTCCTTCTTCGTTCCTGTGTCTGTCCCTTCGGGGAAATGTCACGCGATGAGTACCAGAGTCCTGTTAGCCCGCTACAGCCCGGTTCACCGGAGTCCTGCTAGCCCAGTGCTACAGCCTGGATTCACTCGCTGATGACCGACACGTTCGATGCTGGGTCATGGATGCCTGTCCCTGTAAGTCTGTGCCGCTTTGGGTTTACAACTAGTCATGTCAGCCCGGGCTCTTTATCATATGGATGCTAGCGACACTATCATATACGAGAGCCAAAAGGCGCAAACGGTCCCGGGCAAAGGTAAGGCGACACCCGTGGGAACACCGTGCGTGAGGCCGCAAAGTGATATGAAGTGTTACCGGCTAGATCGATGTGACATCGAGTCGGGGTCCTGACATTAGCGGGCTGTAAATGGGCTATATGCGAACATGCCGTTAACAGGCTTTCCGTGGGCCGGCCCACCACCTTTTGACCAAGTCAAACGGGCCAGCCTTTTCATAGGAATGGGCCTCCGTTGGGCCGTGCCACGTGTCGCCATATCATAGGCGCCTTTGGTCCAATGAGCGGATGACATCTATCCCAACGGTGAGCCGACACGTGTTTCCTCCTGCCAATGATGATTTTACACATGGAAAATTCCCATTGGTCGAGGCTGTTAACGGGTTATCGGATCCAAAACCCGACCTGGTAGCTTCACGACGTTCCATTACGGTGGATGCCATGTGTCGGTCACCCTTGACGAAAGCACTTCTGTGACGCGTGATTTATTGTCATGGAAGTGGACACTTCCGTGATAATAATTTTGGTAATGTCATGGAACACTTCTATGACAGCACATGTATTACTATCTTGACTATGTCATAAAATCATCATGTATGTACATGCATGACAAAAAACGCGACCTACTGTGACAAACACGTATCATCACGGAAGTGTATTTTTTTGTAGTGCAAGTCAACCAAAGTCCACACTTTGTTCTCATACATGGATCCCATCTCAGATTTCATGGCCTCTAGCCATTTTGTGGAATCTGGGCTCATCATCGCTTCCTCATAGTTCGTAGGTTCATCATGGTCAAGTAACATGACCTCTAGAACAGGATTACCGTACCATTCTGGTGCGGATCTTACTCTGGTTGACCTACGAGGTTCGTTAGTAACTTGATCAGAAGTTTCATGATCATCATCATTAGCTTCCTCACTTACTGGTGTAGGGATCACTGAAACTGATTTATGTGATGAACTACTTTCCAATAGGGGAGCAGGTACAGTTACCTCATCAAGTTCTACTTTCCTCCCTCCCACTTCTTTCGAGAGAAACTCCTTCTCTAGAAAGGATCCATTCTTAGCAACGAATATTTTGACTTCGGATCTGTGATAGAAGGTGTACCCAACATCCTCTTTTGGGTATCCTATGAAGACACATTTCTCGGGTTCGACCTTATCAGGTTGAAGCTTTTTCACATAAGCATCGCAGCCCCAAACTTTAAGAAATGACAACTTGGGTTTCTTGTCAAACCACATTTCATAAGGTGTCGTCTCAACGGATTTTGATGGTGCCCTATTTAACATAAATGCAGCCATCTCTAAAGCATAACCCCAAAACGATAGCAGTAAATCAGTATAAGACATTATAAATCTCACCATATCTAATAATGTGCAGTTACGATGTTCGGACACACCATTACGCTGTGGTGTTCCAGGTGGCGTGAGTTGCGAAACTATTCCGCATTGTTTGAAGACCAAACTCGTAACTCAAATATTCTCCTCCATGATCAGATCACGGAAACTTTATTTTCTTGTTACAACGATTTTGCATTTCACTCTGAAATTCTTTGAACTTTTCAAATGTTTCAGACTTATGCTTCACCAAGTAGATATACCCATATCTGCTCAAACCATCTGTGAAGGTCAGAAAATAACGGTACCCGCCGCGAGCATCAATACTCATCGGACCACATACATCAGTATGTATTGTTTCCAATAAGTCCGTTGCTCGCTCCATTGTTCCAGAGAACGGAGTCTTAGTCATCTTGCCCATGAGGCATGGTTCGCAAGCATCAAGTGATTCCAAAAGCCCATCAGCATGGAGTTTCTTCATGCGCTTTACACCAATATGACCTAAATGCCAGTGCCACAAATAAGTTGCACTATCATTATTAAACTTATATCTTTTGGCTTCAATACTATGAACATGTGTATCACCACTATCAAGATTTAGTAAAAATAAACCACTCATCAAGGGTGCATGACCATAAAAGATATTATTCATATAAATAGAAGAACCATTATTCTCTGATTTAAATGAATAACCATCTCGCATCAAACAAGATCCAGTTAGAATGTTCATGCTTAACGCTGGCACCAAATGACAATTATTCAGGTCTAAAATTAATCCCGAAGGTAGATGTAGAGGTAGCATACCGACGGTGATCACATCGACTTTGGAACCATTTCCCACACGCATCGCCACCTCGTCCTTAGCAAATCTTTGCTTAATCCGTAGCCCCTGTTTCGAGTTGCAAATATTAGCAACAGAACCAGTATCAAATACCCAGGCGTTACTGCGAGCATTAGTAAGGTACACATCAATAACATGTATATCAAATATACCTTTCACTTTGCCATCATTCTTCTCCGCCAAATACTTGGGGCAATTCCGCTTACAGTGACCAGTCCCTTTGCAGTAGAAGCAATCGGTCTCAGGCTTAGGTCCAGACTTGGGCTTCTTCACTTGAGCAGCAACTTGCTTGCCGTTCTTCTTGAAGTTCCCCTTCTTCCCTTTACCCTTTTTCTTGAAACTGGTGGTCTTGTTGACCATCAACATTCTTGATTTCTACCTCCGCAGCCTTTAGCATTGCGAAGAGCTCGGGAATTGTCTTAGACATCCTTGCATATTATAGTTCATCACGAAGATCTTGTAGCTTGGTGGCAGTGATTGAAGAACTCTGTCAATGACACTATCATCAAGAAGATTAACTCCTAGCTGAGTCAAGTGGTTGTGGTACCCAGACATTCTGAGTATATGTTCACTGACAGAACTATTCTCCTCCATTTTGTAGCTGTAGAACTTATTGGAGACTTCATATCTCTCAATCCAAGCATTTGCTTGAAATATTAACTTCAACTCCTGGAACATCTCATATGCTCCGTGACGTCCAAACCATTGTTGAAGTCCCGGTTCTAAACCGTAAAGCATGGCACAATGAACTATTGAGTAGTCGTCAGCTTTGCTCTGCCAGGTATTCATAACATCTGGAGTTGCTCCTGCAGCGGGTTTGGCACCTAGCGGTGCTTCTAGGACGTAATTCTTATATGCAGCAATGAGGATAATCCTCAAGTTACATACCCAGTCCGTGTAGTTGCTAACATCATCTTTCAACTTAGCTTTCTCTAGGAACGCATTAAAATTCAACGGAACAACAGCACGGGCCATTTATCTACAACAACATAGATATGCAAAATACTATTAGGTACTAAGTTCATGATAAATTAAAGTTCAATTAATCATATTACTTAAGAACTCCCACTTAGATAGACATCCCTCTAATCATCTAAGTGATCACGTGATCCATATCAACTAAACCATGTCCGATCATCACATGAGATGGAGTAGTTTTCAATGGTGAACATCACTATGTTGATCATATCTGCTATATGATTCACGCTCGACCTTTTGGTCTTAGTGTTCTGAGGCCATATCTGCATATGCTAGGCTTGTCAAGTTTAACCCGAGTATTCTACTTGTGCAAAACTGGCTTGCACCCATTGTATGTGAACATGGAGCTTATCACACCCGATCATCATGTGGTGTCTCGGCACGATGAACTGTAGCAACAGTGCATACCCAGGGAGAACACTTATACCTTAAAATTTAGTGAGAGATCATCTTATAATGCTACCGCCGTACTAAGCAAAATAAGATGCATAAAGGATAAACATCATAGGCAATCAATATAAGTGATATGATATGGCCATCATCATCTTGTGCCTTTGATCTCCATCTCCAAAGCACCGTCATGATCACCATCGTCACCGGCTTGACACCTTGATCTCCATCGTAGCATCGCTGTCGTCTCGCCAACTATTGCTTCTACGACTATTGCTAGCGTTTTGTGATAAAGTAAAGCAATTACATGGCGATTGCATTTCATACAATAAAGCAACAACCATATGGCTCCTGCCAGTTGCCGATAACTGTGTTACAAAACATGATCATCTCATACAACAATTTATATAATCACATCCTGACCATATCACATGACAACATGCCCTGCAAAAACAAGTTAGACGTCCTCTACTTTGTCGTTGCAAGTTTTACGTGGCTGATACGGGCTTAGCAAGAACCGTCCTCTACTTTGTTGTTCATTGAATCTGATTCAACTAAAGTTGGAGAAACAGACACCCATTAGCCACATGTGTGAGAAGCACGTCAATAGAACCAGTCTCGCGTAAGCGTACGCATAATGTCGGTCTGAGCCGCATCATCCAACAATACCGCTGAATCAAGAATCAACTAGTGAAAGCAAGCAATATGTATATACCCATGCCTTGAGTTCTACTCGTGCATATAACATCTACGCATAGACCTGGCTCGGATGCCACTGTTGGGGAATGTAGTATTTCAAAAAAAATTCCTACGCACACGCAAGATCCATCTAGGTGATTCATAGAAACAAGAGGGGAGAGTGTGTCCACGTACCCTCATAGACCGAAAGCGGAAGAGCTTATTAACACGGTTGATGTAGTCGAACGTCTTCGCGATCCAACCGATCCAAGTACAGAACGCACGGCACCTCCGCGATCTGCACACGTTCAGCTCGATGACGTCCCTCGTACTCTTGATCCAGCTGAGGCCGAGGGAGAGTTTCATCAGCATGATGGCATGATGACGGTGATGATGAAGTTACCGGCGCAGGGCTTCGCCTAAGCATTACAATGATATGACCGAGGTGGAAATCTGTGGAGGGGGCCACCGCACACGGCTAAGACAACTGTCAACTTGTTTGTTCTAGGGTGCCCCTTGCCCCTGTATATAAAGGAGCAAGGTGGAGGTCGGCCGACCCATGATACGTCTCCAACATATCTATAATTTTTTATTGCTCCATGCTATATTATCTACTGTTTTGAACATTATTGGGCTTTATTATCCACTTTTATATTATTTTTGGGACTGACCTACTAACCGGAGGCCCAGCCCTGAATTGCTGTTTTTGCCTATTTTAGGGTTTTGAAGAAAAGGAATATCAAACGGAGTCCAAACGGAATGCAACCTTCGGGAACGTTATTTTCTCACCGAACATGATCCAGGAGACTTGGACCCTACGTCAAGCAACCAACAGGGAGGCCACGAGGTAGGGGGCGCGCCTACCCCCCCAGGCGCGCCCTCCACCCTCGTGGGCCCCTTGTTGCTCCACCGACGTACTTCTTCCTCCTATATATACCTACGTACCCCCAAACGATCAGAGACAGAGCCAAAACCCTAATTGCACCGCCGTAACTTTCTGTATCCACGAGATCCATCTTGGGGCCTATTTCGGAGCTCCGCCGGAGAGGGCATCGATCATGGAGGGCTTCTACATCAACACCATAGCCTCTTCGATGAAGTGTGAGTAGTTTACCTCAGACCTACGGGTCCATAGTTATTAGCTAGATGGCTTCTTCTCTCTTTTTGGATCTCAATACAAAGTTCTCCCCCTCTCTTGTGGAGATCTATTCGATGTAATCTTCTTTTGCAGTGTGTTTGTTGAGACCGATGAATTGTGGGTTTATGATCAAGTTTATCTATGAACAATATTTGAATCTTCTCTGAATTCTTTTATGTATGATTGGTTATCTTTGCAAGTCTCTTTGAATTATCAGTTTGGTTTGGCCTACTAGATTGATCTTTCTTGCAATGGGAGAAGTGCTAAGCTTTGGGTTCAATCTTGCGGTGTCCTTTCCAAGTGATAGTAGGGGCAGCAAGACACGTATTGTATTGTTGCCATCGAGGATAACAAGATGGGGTTTTCATCATATTGCATGAGTTTATCCCTCTACATCATGTCATCTTGCTTAAGGCGTTACTCTGTTCTTATGAACTTAATACTCTAGATGCATGCTGGATAGCGGTCGATGTGTGGAGTAATAGTAGTAGAGGTAGGCAGGAGTCGGTCTACTTGTCTTGGACGTGGTGCCTATATACATGATCATACCTAGATATTCTCATAACTATGTTCAATTATGTCAATTGCTCAACAGTAATTTGTTCACCCACCGTAAAATACCTATGCTCTTGAGAGAAGCCACTAGTGAAACCTATGGCCCCTGGGTCTATCTTCATCATATTAAATCTTCGAATACTTAGTTATTTTCATTGCTTTTATTTTACTTTGCATCTTTATCATAAAAATACCAAAAATATTATCTTATCATATCTATCAGATCTCACTCTCATAAGTGACCGTGTAGGGATTGACAACCCCTTATCGCGTTGGTTGTGAGGATTTATTTGTTTTGTGTAGGTGCGAGGGACTCGCGCATAGCCTCCTACAGGATTGATACCTTGGTTCTCAAAAACTGAGGGAAATACTTACGCTAATTTGCTGCACCACCCTTTCCTCTTCAAGGGAAAACCAACGCAAGTGCTCAAAAGGTAGCAAGAAGGATTTCTGGCGCCGTTGTTGGGGAGGTTCGCGCAAGGTAAGATTTGACTCCAGACAATGAGCCATTTCTGGCACCGTTGCCGGGGAGGTCTACGCAAAAGTCAATATACCAAGTACCCATCACAAACCCTTATCTCCCGCATAACATTATTTGCCATTTGCCTCTCATTTTCCTCTCCCCCACTTCACCCTTGACATTTTATTCACCCTCTCTTTCTCTATTTTCCTCTTTTTGCCCGTTTCTTGTTTGTTTATGTGTTGGATTGCTTGCTTGTCACGATGGCTCAAGATAACACTAATTGTGTGACTTTACCAATACCAACAACAATGATTTTATTAGCACTCCGATTGCTCCTCTTACCGATGCTGAATCTTGTGAAATTAATGCTGCCTTGCTGAATCTTGTCATGAAAGATCCGTTTTCCGGCCTTCCTAGTGAAGATGCCGCTACTCATCTAAATAGCTTCGTTGATTTGTGTGATATGCAAAAGAACAAAGATGTGGATAATGATATTGTTAAATTGAAGCTATTTCCTTTTTTGCTTAGAGATCGTGCTAAAGCTTGGTTTTCGTCTTTGCCTAAAAATAGTATTGATTCATGGAATAAGTGCAAAGATGCTTTTATCTCTAAGTATTTTCCTCCCGCTAACATCATCTCTCTTAGAAACGATATTATGAATTTTAAGCAACTTGATCATGAACATGTTGCACAAGCTTGGGAGAGGATGAAATTAATGATACATAATTGCCCTACTCATGGTTTAAATTTGAGGATGATTATACAAAAATTTTATGCCGGATTGAATTTTGCTTCTAGAAATCTTTTAGATTCGGCCGCGGGAGGCACTTTTATGGAAATCACTTTAGGAGAAGCTACTAAACTCCTAGATAATATTATGGTTAATTATTCTCAATGGCACACTGAAAGATCTACTAATAAGAAAGTGCATGCGATAGAAGAAATTAATGTTTTGAGTGGAAAGATGGATGACCTTATGAAATTATTTGCTAATAGAAGTGTTTCTTCTGATCCTAATGATATGCCTTTGTCTACTTTGATTGAGAATAATAATGAATCTATGGATGTGAATTTTGTTGGTAGGAACAATATTGGTAACAACACGTATAGAGGAAATTTTAATCCTAGGCCTGATACGTCTCCAACGTATCTATAATTTTTGATTGTTCCATGCTATTATATTATCAACCTTGGATGTTTTATATGCATTTATATGCTATTTTATATGATTTTTGGGACTAACCTATTAACCTAGAGCCCACTACCAGTGCTAGTTTCTGTTTTTCCTTGTTTTAGAGTATCGCAGAAAAGGAAAATCAAATGGAGTCCAATTGACCTGAAACTTGACGGAACTTATTTTTGGAAGGAAAGCAACACGGGAGACTTGGAGTCCATGTAAGGTAAGCCACGAGGCAGGGGGGTGCGCCCACCCCCCTGGGCGCGCCCTCCACCCTCGTGGGCCCCTTGTGGCTCCCCTGACGTATTTCTTCCGCCTATATATCTCCATATACCCTAAAACGATCGGGGGCACAATAGATCGGGAGTTCCATCGCCAGAAGCCTCTGTAGCCACTGAAAGCCAATCTAGACCCGTTCCGGCACCCTGCCGGAGGGGGGAATCCCTCTCCGGTGGCCATCTTCATCATCCCGACGCTCTCCATGACGAGGAGGGAGTAGTTCTCCCTCGGGGCTGAGGGTATGTACCAGTAGCTATGCGTTTGATCTATCTCCCTCGTGTTCTTGAGGTGATACGATCTTGATGTATCGCGAGCTTTGCTATTATATTTGGATCCTATGATGTTTCTTCCCCCCTCTACTCTCTTGTAATGGATTGAGTTTTCCCTTTGAAGTTATCTTATCGGATTGAGTCTTTAAAGATTTGAGAACACTTGATGTATGTCTTTTCATGTGTATCTGTGGTGACAATGGGATATCACGTGATTCACTTGATGTATGTTTTGGTGATCAACTTGCGGGTTCCGCCCATGAACCTATGCATAGGGGTTGGCACATGTTTTCGTCGTGATTCTCCGGTAGAAACTTTGGGGCACTCTTTGAGGTTCTATGTGTTGGTTGAATAAATGAATCTGAGATTGTGTGATGCATATCATATAATCAAACCCACGGATACTTAAGGTGACATTGGAGTATCTAGGTGACATTAGGGTTTTGGTTGATTTGTGTCTTAAGGTGTTATTCTAGTACGAACTATAGGGCTGTTTGTGACACTTATAGGAATAGCCCAACGGATTGATTGGAAAGAATAACTTTGAGGTGGTTTCGTACCCTACCATAATCTCTTCGTTTGTTCTCCGCTATTAGTGACTTTGGAGTGACTCTTTGTTGCATGTTGAGGGATATTTATGTGATCCAATTATGTTATTATTGTTGAGGGAACTTGCACTAGCAAAAGTATGAACCCTAGGCCTTATTTCCTAGCATTGCAATACCGTTTACGCTCACTTTTACCATTAGTTACCTTGCTGTTTTTATAATTTCAGATTACAAAAACCTTTATCTACTATCCATATACCACTTGTATCACCATCTCTTCACCGAACTAGTGCACCTATACAATTTACCATTGTATTGGGTGTGTTGGGGACACAAGAGACTCTTTGTTATTTGGTTGCAGGGTTGCTTGAGAGAGACCATCTTCATCCTACGCCTCCTACGGATTGATAAACCTTAGGTCATCCACTTGAGGGAAATTTGCTACTGTCCTACAAACCTCTGCACTTGGAGGCCCAACAACGTCTACAAGAAGAAGGTTGTGTAGTAGACATCAAGCTCTTTTCTGGCGTCGTTGCCGGGGAGGTGAGTGCTTGAAGGTATATCTTTAGATCTTGCAATCGAGTCTTTTAGTTTCTTGTTTTATCACTAGTTTAGTTTATAAAATAAAATTACAAAAAAATGGAATTGAGTCTACCTCATACGCTTCATCTTTTTAGTATCTTTCGTGAGTATGATGGAAAAGAAAATTGTGCCAAAGTGTTAGAAGAAGAATGCATTAAAATGTTTGGCACTAAATATCTGAATAATGAGCACGATTGCAATGTTGTTAGTATGAACTCCTTGAATATCCATGGTACTAATGATGATTGCACTAGTTATGATGAAAATATCTCCTATAAACATGTCAATTTTTGTGGAGTGCATTGGGTTTGTAAGTACACACCTAATAGGGAAGATAGATATTGCAAGAGGCATAAGTACTTAGAAACTAAATTGTTGCAAGAAAGGCTAGATGATTGTGCTGAAAATTTAAATTTTCTTAGTCATACTTGTGAGCTTTGCAATGAACGTGATCATTTAACCATCCGATGCAAATTGTTTCATGATCTAATCATGTCCAAAAATTGTGATGAGTTGATTTCCCTTGCACATTATAATGAACTTAGCTTGCTTATGGGTTGCGAAGAAATTAAACGTATAACTAACTATCTTCTAGAATTTTCCCGTTATAAACTTCTTGGTTTTGATCTTGAGGAAATTTATATGTATTGTGCGGTGAATTGTATTGAAAATCCTTATATTGCCAACTACATGAAGAAAAGAAAACAAATAGAGGATGAAGAGAATACTAATGAAAGGGAAGAGACTTCCCAATATCCTCCTATTATTTCTTATGATGAATCAAGTAACGAGGAGGAGCCTCCTATTCAACCAATCTCATTAATAAGGAGCTCCAAAAAGAGGATTGAACCCACACATGATGTGGTGAAGAAGAAGAAAAGAAAAAGGAAGAGAGGTAAAAAGATATCTCTACCAACTAATGCAGCTCCTATTACTATTGTGCCTCATGAAAATATAATTGTGGAAGATAATGATACTTCTTATGATCTTGAAAATCTTTTTGGCACTTACTTGGAAGAATATGATAATTGCTATACTATTGGTGCTATCCATACTATTAATTATGAGAGTGATTATGCTTATGATATGAAAAGGCCCAAGCTTGGGGATGATATGTTTGATGAAGATGATGTTTTTGAGAATATATTTGCTGCAATTAATGTTTGTCCCAAGCTTGGGGATGCTACGTTTAATGAAGATGATATTTTTAATCTCCCATGTTTTGATATGTAAGTTTATAATGATGATAGCATGCCTCCTACCTATGATGATTATTGTGATGATACTTATGCTATAAAAAGTAGTGATTATATTTATAAAACTTGTCATGATTATGATTACCCCTTTTCTGAACATTACTCTTTTAATGTGGAAACAATTTATAGTATTCGGGTCTCTTATGATACTTCCACTATTCCGAATGAGAAGAATCTTCTTATGTGGAGAGTAGTAAATTTTCTATGCTCGTAGATCATGAAAAGAATGCTTTAGGTGCTGGTTATATTGTTGAATTCATTCATGATGCTACTGAAAATTATTATGAGGGAGGAACATATGCTTGTAGGAATTGCAATAATATCAAGTTTCCTCTCTATGTGCTTAAAGTTTTAAAGTTATGCTTGTTTTGCCTTCCTATGCTAGTTGATTCTTGTTCCCACAAGTTGTTTGCTCACAAAATACCTATGCATAGGAAGTGGGTTAGGATTAAATGTGCTATTCATATTCTTCATGATGCTCTGTTTATGTTTCAATTCTTATCTTTTATGTGAGCATCATTGAAATCATCATGCCTAGCTAGGGGCGTTAAACGATAGCGCTTGTTAGGAGGCCACCCAATTTTAATTTTGTTCCTTACTTTTTGTTACTGTTTAGTAATAAATAATTTATCTAGCCTATGTTATTATTGAGTTTTTATATTTAATTAGTGTTTGTGCCAAGTAGAACCGTTGGGAAGACTTGGGGAAAGTCTTGTTGATCATGCTGTAAAAAACAGAAACTTTTGCGCTCACGAGAATTGCTGCCATTTTTTATTGGAGTGTGATATTTAGTTAATTATTTTTGAATATGATTAATAGATAAATTCCTCAGGTCTTGAAATTTATTTTAGAATTTTTGGGGTTCCAGATGTTTGCGTTAGTTACAGATTACTACAGACTGTTCGGTTTTTGACATATTCTGTTTTTCATGTGTTGTTTACTTATTTTGATGAATCTATGGCTAGTAAAATAGTTTATAAACCATAGAGAAGTTGGAATACAGTAGGTTTAACAAAAATATAAATAAATAATGAGTTCATTACAGTACCTTGAAGTGGTGTTTTGTTTTCTTTCGCTAACGGAGCTTACGAGTTTTCTGTTAAGTTTTGTGTTGTGACGTTTTCAAGTTTTGGGTAAAGATTCGATGGACTATGGAATAAGGAGTGGCAAGAGCCTAAGCTTGGGGATGCCCAAGGCAACCCAAGATAATATCCAAGGACAACCAAAAGCCTAAGCTTGGGGATGCCCCGGAAGGCATCCCCTCTTTCGTCTTTGTTCATCGGTAACTTTACTTGGAGCTATATTTTTATTCGCCATATGATATGTGTTTTGCTTGGAGCGTCATTTTATTTTATTTTATTTTGCTTGCTGTTTGAATAAAATACCAAGATCTGAAATTCTTAAATGTTAGAGAGTCTTCACATAGTTGCATAATTATTCGACTACTCATTGAGCTTCACTTATATTTTTCGAAGTAGTTTGTCGTTTGCTCTAGTGCTTCACTTGTATCTTATTAGAGCATGGTGGAAGTTTTATTTTATAGAAATAATTGATCTCTCATGCTTCACTTATATTATTTTGAGAGTCTTTAGAACAGCATGGTAGTTTGCTTTGGTTATGAAACTAGTCCTAATATGATGGGCATCCAAGAGGGATATAATAAAAACTTTCATATAGAGTGCATTGAATACTATGAGAAGTTTGATACTTGATGATTGTTTTGATATATGGAGGTAATAATATGAAATTCATGCTAGTTGAGTAGTTGTGAATTTGAGGAATACTTTTGTTGAAGTTTGCAAGTCCCGTAGCATGCATGTATGGTAAACGTTGTGTAACAAATTTGAAACATGGAGTGTTCTTTGATTGTCTTCCTTATGAGTGGCGGTCGGGGACGAGCGATGGTCTTTTCCTACCAATCTATACCCCTAGGAGCATGCGCATAGTGCCGACGTTTTTGATGACTTGTAGATTTTTGCAATAAGTATGTGAGGTCTTTATGACTAATGTTGAGTCCATGGATTATACGCACTCTCACCCTTCCATCCTTGCTAGCCTCTTCGGTACCGTGCATTGCCCTTTCTCACATTGAGAGTTGGTGCAAACTTCGCCGGTGCATCCAAACCCCGTGATATGATACGCTCTTGTAATTGCATCTAGTGCCACCCCTAGTTGGTTTTGGAGTATTGACGACAAACCTGGTTGAGGGACTAATGTGTTTGTAAGAATTGCAGGATAACACGGGTAGAAGTCCCTCATTGATTCGGTTTTCCTACCAGAGATGACCCTTAAAAATGTATGAAGACATTGAAGTCAAAGGTGGTATGTGAAGACATTCACATTGAAGACTGTGACAAGAGAAGACATTGCGTGAAGACTATGGAGCGCGAAGACTTAGTTGTTTCATTGTTCTTTTTTCTTCTTTGTTGAGTCATAGGAACCACCGTACTGTTAAGTGGGGTCCTAGTGAACCAGTCAGAATGACTGAAGTGATGCTTAACCAAAATCCTATGTCTTCGAGCGAAGACAATAAGAGCAAATCTTATCCAGAGCTGGATAAGTCAGCTTTGCTTGTAGCCCAAGTAAAGTTGTCGTGTGTGTTTGAAATCTGACCGTTGGAACACGTGTCAGTTCCTTAGTGACCCAGGGTCATTTCGGACAAATCAGGTCGGGTTGCCTAGTGGCTATAAATAGCCCACCCCCTACAACCATAAACAGTTGGCTACTCAGAGTTAGTGTATGGCTTTTGTCGTTTGAGAGCAACCCACCCCGAAGCCTTTGGGAGAGAATTCCTTGCGAGGACAAAGCCCTAAACACCCAGAGCCAAAGAATGTTAGGCATCACTGAAGTCTTCATGTCTGTGTGATCTGAAAACTTATTACACTTGAGGACTGTGAATCATCCAGCTGGTTAGGCGTCGCATTCTGAGCATCCAAGAGTCATTGTGGATCGCCGGTGAACGAAGTCTATGAAGGTTTGGAAGTCTACCTTGAAGACTTACCAGAGTGATTGGGCGAGGACTGGGTGTCCTTAGCTCAAGGGGAATAAGGTGAAGATGCGGTCTTCTGAGATGAATCTCAGCCTCCCTAACTAGACGTATAGTTGTGATAGCAACTGGAACTGGTCCAACAAATCATTGTCTTCAATGAGCCACTGGTTCTATCCTTCCCATCTCTTTATTTGCAGATTGGTCCTTGTGAAGTCATTGCCTGTTTGCCATATTTATTTGTCTTCACTGTGTGACTACTTATTCTGATTGGCTTCATACTATTTTCCATCCTGATCTATACTTCCTAGCTGCTATTAGTCTTTGTGCTTTCATTTCATTGAATACTTGACTATGGCTTGCTTAGTGTAGTCTACCTTCCGCTGCATGGTAATAGGTTTATTTCTATCATTTGTCTTCGAAACTTTCATGTTTTGAAGACTTTCATAAAAATCGCCTATTCACCCCCCTCTAGTCGATCACTAGCACTTTCAATTGGTATCAGAGCAAGGTACTCCCTTGTTCTGTGTGATTCGGTTTAACCACCTGGAGTTTTAGCTATGTCAACTGCAGGAATAATCAAAGTCTCCGCTGCGTGTCCAGTTTTCGATGGAACTGAATATCCCTACTGGAAGAATAAGATGCGCATGCATCTGGAAGCCATTGATGTCGACCTCTGGCATGTCGTCAAGAATGGCGTCCCCAAGGCTGGTGAAGGTGTCACTGCTGCTGATGTCAAGAAGTTCGTTCAACTGGATTCCACTGCCAAGAACATCATCTGTGGTCATCTGACCAAAGGACAGTATGGCCGTGTGAGTGCTCTGGAAACATCCAAGCTAGTCTAGGACTGGCTCTCCAAGGTCAACGAAGGCGTCTCAACCTAGAGAGATCAAAGAATCAGTTTCCTTCGCAACCTCTTCAACCGCTTCAAGAGAAATGACAATGAGAATGTTCAGCTCACGTTTGATCGACTCACTAACATCACAAATGAGCTTCAAGCCCTCGGCACTACTAAGATCACCAAGCATGAAGTCGTCAAGACACTACTGAGATCACTTGACAGCTCATTTGACACCCTAGCCCTTATGATACAAGAATGCCCTGACTTCAAGACACTCGATCCGTCTGACATACTTGAAAGGCTCAACACACATGATTTTCAGCTTTCTAAGAAAAGAGACATCTACGGTCCCAACTATGGGCGAACTCGTGCTTTGAAGGCAAAGGTTGTCTCCTCATCTGAAGAAGAATCTGATTGCAGTTCTGATGATCCTGAAGACATTGGAAAGGAGCTTGCTATGCTTGTGAAGAAGTTCCAGAAATTCACCAAGAAGAAAGGCTTCAGAAAGTCCTCACGATCCAGCTCAAGGAATGATGAAGCTTCTGCTCATGACTACAAGAAGAGAACATGCCACAAGTGTAAGAAACCTGGTCATTACATCTCTGAGTGTCCGCAGTGGGACAATGAGAACAAGAAGAAGAAGAGCAAGGAATATGATTCTGATGACAAGAAGAAGAAGAAATACTCAAAGTTTTCTTCCAAGTCTTCATCAAAGTCTTCATCACACAAGAAGAGCTCATCTGGCAAAGCTCGTGCGTTTGTTGGCAAGGAAATGGATTCAAAGGAGGAGTCTGCTTCTGAGGAGGCGGGGTGGAGTCTGAGGAGGAGTCTGATTCTAGCGTTGCAAGTCTGGCTACAACCTACGTTGTGTAGGATCGAAAGTATGTCTAGAGGGGGGTGATTAGACTACTTGACCAATTAAAAATCTATCCTTTTCCCGATTTTAATCTTTGGCAGATTTTAGCTATCTTAGCACAAGTCAAGCAATCTTAACACTATTCAAGCAAGCATGCAAAGAGTCTATGAGTAGCAAAAAGTAAAGCATGAAACTTGCAAGAATGTAAAGGGAAGGGTTTGGATAATTCAAACGCAATTGGAGACACAGATGTTTTTGTCGTGGTTACGATAAGTGGTGCTATCGTACATCCACGTTAATGGAGAATTCAACCCACGAAGGGTAACAGTTGCGCGAGTCCACGGTGGGCTCCACCCACGAAGGGTCCACGAAGATGCAACCTTGTCTATCCCATCATGGCCATCGCCCATGAAGGACTTGCTTCACTAGCGGTAGATCTTCACGAAGTAGGCGATCTCCTTGCCCTTACAAACTCCTTGGTTCAACTCCACAATCTTGTTGGAGGCTCCCAAGTGACACCTAGCCAATCTAGGAGACACCACTCTCCAAGAAGTAACAAATGGTGTGTTGATGATGAACTCCTTGCTCTTGTGCTTCAAATGATAGTCTCCCCAACACTCAACTCTCTCTCACAGGATATGGATTTGGTGGAAAAACGATTTGAGTGGAAAGTAACTTGGGGAAGGCTAGAGATCAAGATTCATATGGTGGGAATGGAATATCTTGGCCTCAACACATGAGTAGGTGGTTCTCTCTCAGAAAATGTGTATTGGAAGTGTAGGTATGTTCTGATGGCTCTCTCCATGAATGAAGAGTGGGTGGAGGGGTATATATAGCCTCCACACAAAAACTAACCGTTACACACAATTTACCAATCTTGGTGAGACCGAATTAAGAAACTCGGTCGGACCGATTTAGCAAACCTAGTGACTGTTAGGATTTTCGGTGGGACTGAGATGCAACTCGGTAGGACCGATATGGTTAGGGTTAGGGCATAACGTAATCTTGGTGTGACCGATTACACAAACTCGGTGGGACCGATTTTGGTAATAAGCTAACCAGAGAGTTGGTCAGGTAAACTCGGTGGGACCAATCGCTCATTTCGGTGGGACTGAAATGTTACAAAAGGGAAACAGACAGTTTACATTGCAATCTCGGTGGGACCGATCGCTCATCTCGGTAGGACCGAAACGTTACGAAGGGAAACAGAGAGATTACAACCCCATCTCGGTGTGACCGAGATCCCTATCGGTGAGACCGATTTGCCTAGGGTTTGTGGCAGTGGCTATGACATCTGAACTCGGTGGCGCCGGATAGAAAGAATCGGTGGGGCCGAGTTTGACTTTTGGTTTAGGTCATATGTGGATGTGGGAAGGTAGTTGAGGGTTTTGGAGCATATCACTAAGCACTATGAAGCAAGAACCTCATCAAGCAACACCTCATCCCTCCTTAATAGTATTGGCTTTTCCTATAGACTCAATGTGATCTTGGATCACTAAAATATAAAATGTAGAGTCTTGAGCTTTGAGCTTGAGCCAATCTTTTTGTCCTTAGTATTTTGAGGGGTCCACTTTCCTCATCCATGCCATGCCATTCATTGAGCTTTTCCTGAAATATTAATCTTGGAATAGCATTAGCTCAATGAGCCATATGTTGTTAGGAATTACCAAAACCACCTAGGGATAGTTGCACTTTCAATCTCCCCCTTTTTGGTAATTGATGACAACATATAGGTCAAAGCTTCGACGAATGATAATAAGAGTGAAAACATTGTCGCTTTGAGAAGTATGTGAAAAGTAAGAGCTCCCCCTAAATTTGTACATAGTTTATGACTTGCTTTGGACTGCAAATGCACAGAGAGTTAGGCTCATGGGTTACTCTTCCATGTCACATACATCTTGATGGAGCGCTCAAAATGATAATAATTAAATACATGCACTCATCACCAAGCAAAGTGAATGATCATATAGGGATAAAATGATAATGTCATCCAACAAGCATTAATGTAGCATATGATCAAACACACATGATCATCCAAGTATCACACAGACACAAAGTATCTCAATCAAGCAAATAAAGTTCAACCACCAAAGCAAGAGAGAATAAAAAGCAACACTCTCTCTCGAAGCCTATGATCTATACATTTTTCTCCCCCTTTGGCAACAAGTTACCAAAAAGTTCCTAGAAAATGCATAGCACTAAATCGTCTCTCTGGCTTGGTCTTCAGGTGGTGGTGTCCGGATAACTCCAAGAACGAAGGCTTCAGTCGATGTAGATGGAGCTGGTGGAGTAGGTGCTGGAGCTGGTGGCACTGAAGCTGTAGCTGGTGCAGATGAAGTTGCTTTGGTGACTGGAACAGGCACTACAGCAGATCTTTGTCCCCTAGGCACTCTGGCAAATGCATCAGTGGTTGTCTTGCCCTTCCTCTCCTGCATATCATCCTGAAGTTGCTCCACAATAGACTGGATCTCGGTTACCTTCACATCCATGTCATAGAACTTCTGCTCCACGATCCTTTCCAAGCTCTCCTGGTTTGAGTCAGGGTGGCCAGCCCTTTCTCAATCCTTAGAGTGGATGCAATCAAGTAGCCAAGCTGATCTTGCTTGTTCTTCAGAAGATACTGAGATGCCTCTTCCATGGTTGGCATCTTTGCAGCTTTCTCAGCCTTTGCCTTCTCCCTCTTTGCTTGAATGTGCACAGAAGATGGTTCATCCTCATTCATAACCACTTGGTTGTCCTCAAAGTCTGGATAGATAGGAATGTGCTCCTTGTCCAACAAGTATGTGCCAGTGCCCATCTTGGAGTTAATCAACTCCTGGATCTGTGGTGCATACCCACAGCTTCTCTTTTGGTCAGCAGCTGTCCTCTTGATAGTTTCAACTATAAGACTCATGACCTTGAACTTTTGTGGCACATCAAATATATGTAGTAGATTGATGGAATGGCCTCTGATCATTTTGTGATCACCAGACTTGGGCAGAAGAGTATGCCTGAGGATCCAATTGATAGTAGGCAGTCCTGACAGCAGGTGTTTCACTGATGCAAATTGGTGAGTCTCAAGATATGCATCAGGAATCTCCTTGTACATGCTAGCCATGGAGTTGTGATCCTTCTTCTTCTTGGCATAGACATCCAAGTCATCTTAATTCTCCTCAGAAGCATTGATCAATTGAGCCCATTTTGCTACTGTTGACTGGTATCTAGTGCCTTCAGACATCCAGACTATCTTGCCATCTGGGTAGAAGTGAGTTGTGGAGTAGAACTACATGATAAGCTCATCCTTCCACTTTGTGACCTTATGAGCCACAAACTCATCAACTCCACAAGCCTCGAAATTGTCATATACTCCTGGATATTGTTCTTCATTCTCCTTGATGTACTCCCAGTTAACCCATCTCATGTCACATACTATTGGTTTCTTGTCAAGCAACACTATCTCATAAAAATCATGTTGTTCTTTGGTATGGAACATGTAGTCCACAATAGTTCTCCTTCTGGTGGCATATGGATCTGACTCTCTCCATAGCCTCAATCCCGAGTCCTTCCCGATCTTCATGTTCTCTGCTACAGGATGAGCATCATTATGATCTTGAATTTTTGGCTTTAACTTCCTCAAAACATGTGTCTCATCATCTTCTTCTTCAGCAACAGTTTCAGGCACTGGGGCCTTGTTTTTCTCAGCAGCTGGAATGTTCCTGGTACTCCTCTTTGGTGCAGTTTTGGGTTTTGGAGCAGCTGGCTTGGAAGTTCCTTTGGGCTTAGATTGAGCAGCCCCGGATCTTATGGCATCTCCCATAAGATTTTGAGCTTTGGGTGTTGGTGCTGCATCCTCTTCCTCTTCCTCTTCTTCAGAGTCTTTCATGATTGAAGATCTCCCAAGAACTCTGGCAGTGGTCTTTTTGACCCTTTCCTTCCTTTTCTTTTCTGCCACAACCTGCTCTTTGGGTGCAGATCCCAAAGTCTCTTGAGTAGATGCTCTGGCTTTAGACATTGGAGCTCTCTTGGCAGGAACCTTTTGCTTCATTCCTGGCTTGGTGCCAGCAGTGTGCCATATTCCTTCTTCAGGTTCCTCTTTGAGGTGGTTTCTTCTTCCTCAGCCACATAGTCCTCATCCTCCGACTCTAAGGTTCTTTTCTTGCTGGTCCTGGTGGCAGCCTTTGGCAGATTGCTTGGTGTGCTCCTACTGCCACCATCTGAGCTGCTAGAGGGACTAGTGCCCTCACTCAAGTTAACCTGCTCCTCTGACTTGTTCTGACTATCACTTTGATCAGACATACTGCAATCTCTAACAGCTGACCCTGTGAATAGATTATAGATGAGGTAGAGTGGATGAGCATCACAAAATACAGAGGTTTTGCAAAAGAATGAATCAAAAACTTAGTTTTAGTTTTCCACAGAAAAAGCATTTCGGATCAACCGATTTGTAAACTCAGTGATACCGAAACAGCTTTTGGAACCTAAACTAGTGAACTCGGTCAGACCGAGTCACAGTTCGGTGGCACCGAGACTGCTAGGGTTTCACAAAGTGCTGAACTTGGTCACACCGATTTGCAATTCTCGGTCAGACCGAGAATCACATGTGCAATGGCCTGAGCCAAATCGATGGAACCGATTTCATCAACTCGGTCGGTCCGAGATGGTTTCGGCGGAAACCTAACCCTAAATTTTCAATTCACGAATAAACTACGGAGTGTTTTCGATGGATAGAATGATCTCAATCGTGGAAAGATTCATGGCAAAGCAATGTGCTGGGGAATCGGAGTTAGAACAGCACAAAGTTCAAGTCCATACCCTAGTTCGGTGATGAACGTGCTACAGCGGCAACAGCAGGGATGATTCCCGTTGACAGCGGCGAAGACCAACGGCAGGAGGCAACTGGCAACGAGGAGGACGATCCGGAGACCCTGGAGGCAGAGCGGGCTAAGCGCGGGCGAGGAGGTCCGAAAAGTTTTCCAAAATTTGACCCGTGGATATATATATATATATATATATATATATATATATATATATATATATATATATATATATATATATATATAGCACGACCCTGTCGGTGTGACCGAGTGGAACAACTCGGTGGCACTGAGATGCATAACTGCAAGCAGTTGCTGCAACTCGGTGTGACCGAAAAGTTCAAATCGATTGCACCGAGATTGAAAACCTAGATTGACTTAGTGATCTCGGTATGACCGAAATGGGTGAATCGGTCAGACCGAAACGCACAAAGAAGTTTTGGAAGTTTAAGTCTATGACGAATCGGGGACTCCAAGTGCTCCTCACACAGAGTGGTTCGAATCTGACTTGATCAAATTTTGTGATGTAGCATGAATAGAGTTTGAGACGAGAAAAGCATATATAGCTAGAGAAGGTTCTTAGACGTTCTTGTCCATCCACTTGGCCAAAAGAAAAGGAAACCAATCAATCAAAACAACAAGTGGATGTCCTCGAATGAGTAAATTATGCAACCAACATGCTCACACAATAAAATGACAAATGAAATATGTGGCAAAGCATGCACAAACAATTCTAGCATCTATCAAGCAATTGGCGATGACTAGGTCATCCATATATGATTATATTGACTTAGGAGTCAAATGAGAACATTTGATCATAGGTCATACTCATCGTTTAAGCACAAGTGGGGTTACCACTTTTACATAAAGCGTTGTTGTGCTCACACCATTAGAGTTGCTTTAACTCAATTGTTAGAGTAAAGCTCCCCCTAGATGTGAGATCCCCCCTAATAGGGATGAACTAACCTTGGGTTTTGTCGATGATGACTTCATGTAGGTGTTGAAGATGTGGATGCTCTAAGTTGATGTAGATCATTCGGAGCTATCCTTTGGAGTGAGTTTCACTTTCAATACCTACACGGTTTAGTCCCACAAGGAACAAACAAGGATATCCATAGGCATAGTGTGATGCACACACAAGATGATGTCTATGAAAGCTTTAGGTTACCTTGTCCCTTATCTTACCAACAAGAGGGTTTGTGACTCCTTGAACTAGTGCTAGATGTGGAAGTTGATTGCACTTGTTCTTGCCAAAATGATAAGAGTGAAGTATGTTGGCGGAGTCACCCTCAAGAACTCTCTAGTTCTTCTTCTTCGGGATCCACACCATCTTGATGGGAATCCTCAGAGTTGTAGTTGTACTTGATGAAGTGGAACTTGATGTAGTCTTGGGAACCCATTTGACCAAGGCCTTAGGAGCTTCTTCAAATGCATCAATTTCCTCTTGAAGCTTGTCCTTGCCTTTTTGCTTGTGGTCTTGTGCTGGAAGATCATCTTGAGCTTGTGTCCCTTTGGAAGAAGTAGGATCATACTTCTCTTATTGAGGAACAAACTTCGTCTTGGGGTATTGATCTTCTTCCCACTCAACTCCATTGGCATTGAACTTTCGTTCAAAACCAATACCTTGATTCTTCCGGTGCCTTCCTTGCTTGCGTACAATATCCTCGAATTGCTTACTCCCGGCAAGGCTCTTGTAGACACCTTTCTCTATTATTCCCTCCAATAAGCTATTTTCTTGCTCAAGTGTAACTTGGGTAAGAGAATCATTAGTGGAATCAAGAGAACTACTAGAAGCAACAACATTGGATTTAGCATGATTATTGTTACTACTAGAGGAAGAATCTTTCTTGTTCTTGTTACTAGACTTGACTTGAGGCATGTAAGTGGATAAGAGTAAACGCTTGGCAATGTAAGAAGAACTTTTCTTGCAAAGATCATCATTGATTGCCTTTAAAAACTCATGCTCTTGCTCAAGATTGAGCTTCTCAAAACGTAATTTCTCATGAGTCCTTAAAAGTTCTCGATGATCTCCTAAGATAGTTTCATGAGCTAACTTAAGAGTGTTTAGTTCTTTAGTTAGAGACTCAATCTTCTCCTTATCATTGTCATTCGTTTCATCTTGATTAGCATGATTAATTGACGTTTCATCATAGTATTCATCACTATAGTTGTTAACAAGTAAATCATCATCACCTAACAAGTCATCTTCATCACTATTTAAATCAACATACTCGGGGTGTGATACCTTTGGACCTTTGGCCATGAAGCATCTTCCAGTTCCTTCATTTGGTGAATCAAATATGTCGTAGGAGTTGGTTTACACAAGTGCTAGACCGGCAACACCTTCATCTTGAGTATATTCGGAGTCGGAGTGATAGCTTCTCTCGGAGTCATTGTCGGAGTCGGAGCCGAATACCTATTCACCAACATGAGCTTGATGTCTTCGTTTTGTGTAGCTCCTTGATGACTTGTCCTTCCTTTCCAAATCCTTGCTTCTCCGAGAGGGTCTTCATTCATATCGATCATCCCTACTCCTTCTCTCCCTTGATGGTGATTCTTCTCTTCTACTTCTTCTTTTGGGAGAATCCTCTCTTCTCTTGTGGGGAGCCGTAGACTCATTGGAGTACTGTACGGGTCTTCCACAATTGTAGCAGTTTCGCTCTCGACTAGAAGATCTTTTGTCATTGTAGGACCTTGACTTGGAACTTCTCTCTTTGCTTCTATTCTTGTAGAACTTGTTGAAGTTCTTCACCATTAGGCTCAATTCTTCATTGAAGGTTTGTTTCTCACTTGATGATGTGGGAGCTTCACATGAGGCTTTGTAAGCACCACTTGACTTGTTATGGAGCTCCTCCTTATCCTTGAATGACATCTCATGAGCAACAATTCTTCCAATGGCTTGAGATCTTTGTAATTCGGCATCATTTGGATCAATGTGCATACGGTATTGTATTTTCCATCCAAGGCTCTTAGGATCTTCTTGATGATGAATTTGTCGCTCATCTCTTCACTTCCTAAGCCGGCAATCTCATTTGTGATAAGAGCAAGCCTAGAGTACATTTCAGCGACACCTTCACCATCCTTCATTTTGAACTTGTCAAGTTGACTTTGAAGCACATCCAACTTGGATTCCTTGACGGAGTTGGTACCTTCATGCATGTCAATCAAAGTATCCCAAATTTTCTTTGCATTCTCAAGACGACTGATTTTTTTGAATTCTTTGGGGCACAATCCGTTGAAGAGGATATCACAAGCTTGAGTGTTGTATTGCAGCATTTTCAACTCTTCTGCGGTGGCTTCACGATTCGGTTCTCTCCCATCAAAGAATTCACCTTGCAAGACAACACACACAATAGCCCAAATGGCGGGGTTATGTCCAAGAATATGCGTTTTCATCTTATGCTTCCAACTAGCAAATTAGTACCATCAAAGTATGGACCTCTACGGTGATAATTTCCCTCGCTAGACGCCATACTCTCCTAGGTTGTGAAACCAAGGCTATGTCCACCAAAAGCTATGGAAATCAAAGCAAATGGAGACCAAAGCTCTGATACCACTTGTAGGATCGAAAGTATGTCTAGAGGAGGGGTGATTAGACTACTTAACCAATTAAAAATCTATCCTTTTCCCAATTTTAATCTTTGGCAGATTTTAGCTATCTTAGCACAAGTCAAGCAATCTTAACACTATTCAAGCAAGCATGCAAAGAGTCTATGAGCAGCGGAAAGTAAAGCATGCAACTTGCAAGAATGTAAAGGGAAGGGTTTGGAGAATTCAAACGCAATTGGAGACACAGATGTTTTTGTCGTGGTTCCAATAGGTGGTTCTATCGTACATCCACATTGATGGAGACTTCAACCCATGAAGGGTAACGGTTGCGCGAGTCCACGGAGGGCTCCACCCACGAAGGATCCACGAAGAAGAAGCCTTGTCTATCCCATCATGGCCATCGCCCACGAAGGACTTGCCTCACTAGCGGTAGATCTTCACGAAGTAGGCAATCTCCTTGCCCTTACAAACTCCTTGGTTCAACTCCACAATCTTGTCGGAGGCTCCCAAGTGACACCTAGCCAATCTAGGAGACACCACTCTCAAAGAAGTAAGAAATGGTGTGTTGATGATGAACTCCTTGCTCTTGTGCTTCAAATGATAGTCTCCCCAACACTCAACTCTCTCTCACAGGATATGGATTTGGTGGAAAGAAGATTTGAGTGGAAAGCAACTTGGGGAAGGCTAGAGATCAAGATTCATATGGTGGGAATGTAATATCTTGGCCTCAACACATGAGTAGGTGGTTCTCTCTCAGAAAATGTGTATTGGAAGTGTAGGTATGTTCTGATGGCTCTCTCCACGAATGAAGAGTGGGTGGAGGGGTATATATAGCCTCCACACAAGAACTAACTGTTACACACAATTTACCAATCTCGGTGAGACCGAATTAAGAAACTCGATCGGACCGATTTAGCAAACCTAGTGACTATTAGGATTTTCGGTGGGACTGAGATGCAACTCGGTAGGACTCATATGGTTAGGGTTAGGGCATAACATAATCTCGGCGTGACCGATTACACAAACTCGGTGGGACCGATTTTGGTAATAAGCTAACCAGAGAGTTGGTCAGGTAAACTCGGTGGGACCAATCGCTCATTTCGGTGGGATCGAAATGTTACAAAAGGGAAACAGAGAGTTTACATTGCAATCTCGGTGGGACCGACCGCTCATCTCAGTAGGACTGAAACGTTACGAAGGGAAACATAGAGATTACAACCCCATCTCGGTGTGACCGAGATCCCTATTGGTGAGACCGATTTGCCTAGGGTTTGTGGCACTGGCTATGACATCTGAACTCGGTGGCGCCGGATAGAAAGAATCGGTGGGGCCAAGTTTGACTTTTGGTTTAGGTCATATGTGGATGTGGGAAGGTAGTTGAGGGTTTTGGAGCATATCACTAAGCACTATGAAGCAAGAACCTCATCAAGCAACACCTCATCCCTCCTTGATAGTATTGACTTTTCCTATAGACTCAATGTGATCTTGGATCACTAAAATATAAAATGTAGAGTCTTGAGCTTTGAGCTTGAGCCAATATTTTTGTCCTTAGTATTTTGATGGGTCCACCTTCCTCATCCATGCCATGCCATTCATTGAGCTTTTCCTGAAATATTAATCTTGGAATAGCATTAGCTCAATGAGCTATATGTTGTTAGGAATTACCAAAACCACCTAGGGATAGTTGCACTTTCACGTTGCCAAGTCAATCTTCAAAATTAAAGACAATGACTTCATCACCGATGCCGATGCTGATGACCAGGACAACTCCGCTCCCACCTACTGCTTCATGGCACGCGGTGCCAAGGTACACTCATGCACTACTCACTATCAAACATACAGTGAAGATGACTCTGATTGTGGTTCCAAACCCAGCTACAAAACACTTGCGAAAATTGCAACTGAACAACAGAAAGCTATGGAACATATTCAAAAACTCTTAGACAAAAGCGATGACCTGTTAGATGCTGAAATGACTCGATCTTAGTCCTTAATTGAAGACATAAAAAATCTTCATGTTAAGTATGAGGAATTTGAAAGTCGTCATGAAACGCTCTCAACAACTCATGAAAAGCTTTCCTATGATTATCTTCAAAGGAAGCAAGATCTTGAGAAATTGAGAGCGGCTCATGAAGATCTTCAAAAGGAAAATGAGTCGCTTCTTGCCAAACAGATCAGTTCCGCTCAGGAAGGATATGAACCACCATGTCTTAAATGCATTGAGCGTGACAACGCTACTTCTGTTGCTGGATGTTCCACTGCTGCTACTGTTGCAATATCTTCAACTGTTGATGTGGTAACTAACCCCTCTGCTGAGGATGCCACTGCTATTGCTGATGAAAATGCTAGGTTGAAGACATTGCTTGAAACAGGGATGTACAAAAGTCTCAAAGGGCATCAGACACTATGTGATGTCCTCAAAAGACAGATCCTGAACCGAAACCCTAGGAAAGAGGGTATTGGGTTCGAAAGGAAAATGAATGTTGATGGCTCTTACTGGAAACCTGAGCAGTACCCCAAAACCACATGGGTTGCTGCAAAGGAACCTTTAGTGGATTCATCCACCCTATCTGGCTTCACTTGTGCTAATCCCATTGTTATTGATGAATCCTTTGATGCAAACTATAAACTGTTTAAGAATCAGAATGGTGAAGTGTTTGCCAGGTATATTGGTACTAACTGCAGGTATGGGCCACCTATGAAGAAGGTCTAGGTGCCGAAAAAGTGTCTGGAATATCTTCCTGTGTATGTCGTCATGACACCACAAGTGAAGAAGACAAACCCCAGACCATGGGCTTCATATGATCCGAAGGCTTCATACAGACAGAGGACTCACCTGAGTCGCACTAACGCAAATGTTTTGCAGGGAAACCATACTCAGGCCTATGAATATGAGCACGTTTCATCAAACCGCCATGTTCATAAGACCAAGAACTACTCTGCTTATTCTTATGAGTACTATTATCCACCTACAAGACTATTTTCTAGGGCTCCAAAGCCAAAGTTCTCAGATGCTGCACTTAGACTCATTGCTTTGAAGCCACCCTTGAAGATGTGGGTGGCTAAGAAAGCTTAACTCTCTTTTGCAGGGAAGGGTCTCCAGCCAAAAATTAAATTCGTCTGAAGCTATTGCTGGGGACCTTAAACATCTTGTAGGGCGCAAGATCAAATGCCCAAATGGTCTTATTATGTATTTTGTTCCTGAGTCGCTTGCTACTTGCCCTATCAGTCCTAACCTCGATCTAAGCTTTCATAATCCACTTGCTCGTCAAATGTTTATGCTTCACAATTATCTTCGTGAAGCCTATCCCCCTAACTGCACTGTAGGGTATGACACCGGCTGCTTCAGAATGGATTATTGATAGTGGATGTACTAATCACATGACTGGCAAGCGAAGTCTTCTCATGGACTCAACCTTACGTCCATCTGACAAGAGTCACATCACATTTGCTGATACTGGTAAAAGCAAGGTATTGGGTCTAGGTAGAGTTGCAACCTCAAGGGATCAGCACATGGATAAAGTGATGCTTGTTGACTTGGTTTCAACTTAATGTCTTTCTCAATGCTTTGCGATTTAAACATGATTGTGATATTTGGAAAATATCGTTGCCTTGTTCTAATGGAATCTGACAAGTCTCTAGTGTTTGAAGGGTATCGGAAAGATGATTTGTACGTGGTAGATTTCTCAGCAGGACCACAGCTTGCCGTATGTCTTCTAGCAAAAGCTTTAGAATGCTGGCTCTGGCATCGGAGGCTAGGGCATGCTGGCATGAGGAACTTGCACACTCTTGCAAAGAAGAAGCATGTCATAGGCATCGAGGGCGTCAAGTTCAAGAAGGATCACTTATGCGGTGCCTGCGAAGCTGGAAAGATGACGAGGGCCAAGCATCCCTCGAAGACAATCATGACAACGACTCAACCCTTCGAACTGCTACACATGGACCTCTTCGGTCCCACTCACTACTCAACTCTTACTACTACTGCTTGTCTCTATGGCTTCATCATTGTTGATGATTATTCAAGATATACATGGGCGCATATAATTCTCTACAAGACTGAAGTGCAAGATGTCTTTAGACGTTTCGCCAATCGAGCCATGAACAACTATGACGTCAAGATCAAGCACATCAGAAGTGACAATGGCACTGAATTCAAGAACACCGGCCTCAACACTTATCTTGATACTTTGGGCATCACTCATGAGTTCTCAGCTCCGTACATGCCACAGCAGAATGGCATCGTGGAACGCAAGAACAGAACACTCATTGAGATGGCCCAGGCGATGCTCGATGAATACAAGACTCCAAGAAAGTTATGGCCTGAAGCCATTGATACTGCATGCCATATCATCAACCGTGTTTATCTTCACAAGCTTTTGAACAAAACATCCTATGAGATCCTCACTGGTAAGAAGCCAAATGTCAGTTACTTCAGAGTAATTGGTGCCAGGTGCTGGATCAAGGATCCACATCACACTTCAAAATTTGCACCGAAAGCACATGAAGGTTTTATGCTTGGATACGGAAAGTATTCGCACTCCTACAGAGTCTTCAACCTCTTTCACTATAAAGTGGTTGAAACTATGGATGTGTGGTTCGATGAGACTAACGGCTCGCAAAGAGAGCACCTGCCAAATGTGCTAGATGAAGTTCCATCCAGTGAATCCATCAAGCTTATGGGAACTGGAAAAATCATACCATCTGAAGCTCAACCTGAAGAGGAACTCATCATCTCTGCACCTGATCAACCTGAAGACAATGCTCAACCTGAAGACAATCCTTCTAACGATGACAATGATCAGCAAGAGCAAAATCTTCGTCCTGTTCATCCTCATGTTGCAAATGAAGTACAGATTGAGAAAATAATTGATAGCATCAATGCACCTGGTCCACTCACTCGTTCAGGGGCAACACAACTAGCAAATTTTTGTGGACACTTCGCATTCGTCTCAATATCTGAACCTAAGAAAGTTGATGAAGCCTTCATGGAACCTGAATGGATTCAAGCTATGCAAGAAGAGCTTCAACAATTTGAGCTGAATAATGTATCAGAACTGGTCAAGCATCCTAATCCTCGTAAGCACAATATCATTGGCACTAAATGGATATATCACAACAAGCAAGATGAGCATGGTCAAGTTGTCAGAAACAAAGCTCGTCTCGTTGCTCAAGGATACACTCAAGTTGAAGGAATTGACTTCGATGAAACATTTGCTCCTGTGGCTAGGCTTGAAGCTGTACGCATACTGCTAGCCTATGCAAATAATCATAACATCCTTCTGTATCAAATGGATGTGAAGAGCTCTTTTCTCAATGGCAAGATTGAAAAGAAGTGTATGTTGCACAACCGCCTGGCTTTGAAGATCCAAAACATCCTGACATGGTTTATAAGCTCAACAAGGCACTGTATGGCCTCAAACAAGCCCCTCGTGCTTGGTATGACACACTCAAGGACTTCCTGAAGAGCAAAGGCTTCAAACCTGGTTCTTTGGATCCCACACTCTTCATGAAGACATATGATGGTCAACTATTTGTGTGCCAAATATATGTGGATGACATTATCTTTGGCTGCACCAACCAGAAATACAGTGATGAGTTTGGATATATGATGCAAGAGCAATATCAGATGTCCATGATGGGTGAGCTAAAGTTCTTCCTTGGTCTTCAAATACGAGAGCAACGCAACGACATCTTCATATCTCAAGAGAAATACCTCAAAGATTGCCTGAAGAAGTTTGGAATGCAAGACTACAAAGGTTACACGACGCCAATGCCAGCTAAACACCATCTGGGTCCTGACGACAATGGTAAAGAGTTCGATCAAAAGGTATACCGCTCCATGATTGGTTCTTTGCTTTATTTATGTGCATCTAGGCCAGATATCATGCTTAGTGTTTGCATGTGTGCCCGATTCCAAGCGGCACCAAAGGAATCGCATCACTTAGCTGTGAAGCGAATTCTTCGATATTTGGGTCACACCCCAACACTAGGATTATGGTATCCAAAGGGCTCAGAGTTTGATCTAGTTGGATTCTCGGATGCTGATTATGCTGGTGACAAGGTGGATCGCAAGTCTACATCAGGCACATGTCACTTTCTGGGACGATCACTTGTATGTTGGTCTTCAAAGAAGCAGAACTGTGTTTCTCTCTCCACTGCTGAATCTTGATGCGCTAAGCTTCTACGGATGAAGAAAACACTCAAAGACTATGGCATTCATCTGAAGCAAGTGCCACTCTACTGCGACAACGAAAGTGCCATCAAGATTGCTAACAACCCAGTTCAGCACTCAAAGACAAAGCACATTGAAATTCGTCATCACTTTCTCAGAGATCGTGTCATGAAGGAAGATATTGATATCATACACATCAACACTGAAGAGAAACTGGTAGATATCTTCACAAAGCCCTTGGATGAGAAAAGGTTTTGCAAGTTACGGTGTGAGCTAAATATCTTGGAATCCTCAAATTTTCTGTGATCAGGCACACATCCTAACACGTATGCACACTGAGTGTGAATACATTAACGTGGAATTTGACTTTGGAGCGCCACGATAATTGTGCGCCGAGTCTGGGTCTAATACATCCTATACGGTGGGTAACGCCACCACCAAATTCTTCCCTTAGAAGTGTTTTTCTCATGGCGTTACATTTGCAAAGTCTTCGCATTTTGTTTGTCTTCAATGTTAACATGGCCTCATGTTTATCTTCAATGTACTGATTTAGTTTCTGTCCTCTACAGCATTCACTTATAGCTATGTCTTCACGTTGAATCTTTTGAACTAAGTGAATGTGACCGGACCCTAACCTTTCTATGCTTCCGTCTTAAGTCTATCTATCCAAATCATATGCATTCTATTGAAACTGTCAAATCGTCTTCTCTGCGTCCTTGTCAGCAGAAGACACAGAGACAAACATTAATCTATTTTCAATGCTCAATCCTTTTTGCCTGAAACCCAGAGAAGTGGGAACGACCACCCGACAATCTAGGCGTGCGTGGGAACGTGGAACAACCTCCAATGTGTTGCATGATCGCCACGTGTCCTTCAGATGTGAACCACCAGGGGCACCTGCGTAATAACGTTGTGCCGTCCCTGTCTCTATAAATACACGCCTCACCCCAGTCATTATCTCTTCTTCCACTCTCGCACAAACCCTAGCGCCACCTATAGCACTCGACAACGCCAGCGACGAAGCGCTTAGCTGCCGCGACCTCACCGACGCCATCCTCACACCGGCCGCAGACATCGCCTTCTCTGTCGTCGCCATAGGTGTCCTCCGTCGCCAAGTTAGGGCACGAAAGATCGAACTGCTCTTGATAACCCACAAGCATAGGGGATCCCAACAGTTTTCGATAAGAAAGAGTGTCGAACCCAACGAGGAGCTAAAGGTAGAACAAATATCCCCTCAAGTTCTATCGACCACCGATACAACGCTACGCACGCTTGACGTTCGCTTTACCTAGAACAAGTATGAAACTAGAAGTACTTTGTAGGTGTTGTTGGATAGATTTGCAAGATAATAAAGAGTACATAAATAAAAAGTAGGGGCTGTTTAGATAAAGAAACAATAAAGTAAATATAGCGAGTGTGGAAAAGTGGTGGTAGGAGTTGCGAAATTGCCCCTTAAGAAATTGACTACTTTACTAGACCGATAGCAAGTATTATGTGGGAGAGGCCACTGCTAGCATGTCATCCCTGACTTGGAATTCTTTGCACTTATGATTGGAACTATTAGCAAGCATCCGCAACTACTAATGTTCATTAAGGTAAAACCCAACCATAGCATTAAGATATATTGGTCCCCCTTCAATCCCGTATGCATCAATTTCTATGCTAGGTTGAAGCTTCGGTCACTCTTGCCCTCCAATACATAGTCCTATCAACATACAACTAGCCCTAGGGTGTGATCCACGCGCGCAATCATATGATGGGCACCAAAGGACAGCAACATAACCACAAGCAAATTAAATCAATCATAGCCATTCATCAACCACCGATAGGACAACGAAAATCTACTCAGACATCATAGGATGGCAACACATCATTGGATAATAATATGAAGCATAAAGCACCATGTTCAAGTATAGGGTACAGTGGGTTGCGGGAGAGTGGACCACTGTAGATAGAGGGGGGAAGGTGATGGAGATGTTGGTGAAGATGGCGGAGGTGTTGGTGTAGATCGTAGTGATGATGATGGCCCTGGTGGCACTCCGGTGCCACCGGAAGCGAGGGGGAGAGAGCCCCCCTCCTTCTTCTTCTTCCTTGACCTCCTCCCAAGATGGGAGAAGGGTTTCCCCTCTGGTCCATGGCCTCCATGGCACGGGAGGGGCGAGAGCCCCTCCGAGATTGGATCTGTCTCTCTGTCTCTCTCTGTTTTTGCGTTCTGTTCTGGCTCTATTTCACCATTTCATATATATATGGAGATCCGTAACTCCGATTGGCCTGAAACCTTCACCATGATTTTTTTCCGAATATTAGCTTTCTTGCGGCAAAAGAAGAGCGTCAACCGCCTTACGGTGGGCTCATGAGGGTAGGGGGCACGCCCTAGGGGGGGCGCCCCCTGCCTCGTGACCACCTCGGGCACTGGTTTGCGTTGATTTTCCTTCCGAATTTCCATATTTTCCAAAAATAAGCTCCTTCCGTTTTTATCCCGTTTGGACTCCGTTTGATATGGATATTTTGCGAAACCAAAAACATGCAATAGACAGGAACTGGCATTGGGCACTGGATCAATATGTTAGTCCCAAAAATAGTATAGAAAGTTGCCAAAAGTATATGAAAGTTGTAGAATATTGCCATGGAACAATCAAAAATTATAGATACGACGGAGACATATCAGCATCCCCAAGCTTAATTCCTGCTCGTCCTCGAGTAGGTAAATGATAAAAAAGATAATTTTTGATGTGGAATGCTACCTAGCATAATCTTGATCACATATCTAATCATGGCATGAATATTAAGACACGAGTGATTCAAAGCAATAGTCTATCATTTGACATAAAAACAATAATACTTCAAGCCTACTAATAAAGCAATCATGTCTTTTCAAAATAACATGGCCAAAGAAAGTTATCCCTACAAAATCATATAGTCTAGCTATCCTCCATCTTCACCACACAAAATATTCAAATCATGCACAACCCCGATGACAAGCCAAGCAATTGTTTCATACTTTTGACGTTCTCAAACCTTTTCAACTTTCACGCAATACATGAGCGTGAGCCATGGACATAACACTATAGGTGGAATAGAATATGATGGTGGAGGAGACAAAAAGGAGAAGATAGTCTCACATCACCTAGGCGTATCAACGGCCTATGGAGATGCCCATCAATAGATATCAATGTGAGTGAGTAGGGATTGCCATGCAACGGATGCACTAGAGCTATAAGTGTATGAAAGCTCTAACTGAAACTAAGTGGGTGTGCATCCAACTTGCTTGCTCATGAAGACCTCGTGCATTTGAGGAAGCCCATCATCGGAATATACAAGCCAAGTTCTATAATGAAAATCCCCACTAGTATATGAAAGTGATAACTCAAGAGACTCTCTATATGAAGAACATGGTGCTACTTTGGAGCACAAGTATGGAAAAAGGATAGTAGCATTGCCCCTTCTCTCTTTTTCTCTCATTTTTTTGTTTTCTTTTCTTTTTTTTCTCTTTTTTGGGCCTTCTCCTTTTTTGGCCTTTCTCTCTTTTTTATTTTTTTTTTTTTATTTTTCGTCCCGAGTCTCATCCCGACTTGTGGGGGAATCATAGTCTCCATCATCCTTTCGTCACTGGGGCAATGCTCTAATAATGATAATCATCACACTTTTATTTACTTACAACTCGATATCTAGAACAAAGATATGACTCTACATGAATGCCTCCACCGGTGTACCGGGATGTGCAATGATCTAGCGTAGCAATGACATCAAAAAACGGACAAGCCATGAAAACATCATGCTAGCTATCTTACGATCATGCAAACCAATATGACAATGAATGCTCAAGTCATGTATATGATGATGATGAAAGTTGCATGGCAATATATCTCGGAATGGCTATGGAAATGTCATGATAGGTAGGTATGGTGGCTGTTTTGAGGAAGGTATATGGTGGGTTTATGGTACCGGCGAAAGTTGCGATACTAGAGAGGCTAGCAATGGTGGAAGGGTGAGAGTGCGTATAATTCATGGACTCAACATTAGTCATAAAGAACTCACATACTTATTGCAAAAATATATTAGTCATCGAAACAAAGTACTACGCATGCTCCTAGGGGGATAGATTGGTAGGAAAAGACCATCGCTCGTCCCCGACCGCCACTCATAAGGAAGACAATCAATAAATATATCATGCTCCGACTTCGTTACATAACGGTTCACCATACGTGCATGCTACGGGAATCAAAAACCTCAACACAAGTATTTCTATAATCCACAACTACCCATTAGCATGACTCCAATATCACCATATTTATATCACAAAACTATTGCAAGGAATCAAACATATCATATTCAGCGATCTACAAGTTTATGTAGGATTTTATGACTAACCATGTGAATGACCTGTTCCTGTCATCTCTCTAAATAGATATAAATGAAGCAAGAGAGTTTAATTATTTCTACAAAAGATATGCCCATGCTCTAACAAATATAAGTGAAGCAAAAGAGCATTCTACAAATGGCGGTTTTCTAAGTAAAGAGAAACAGGCAATCCAAACTTCAAATGATATAAGTGAAGCACATGAAGCATTCTATAAAGCCATACTCAAAAGATATAAGTGAAGTGCAATGAGCATTCTACAAATCAACCAAGGACTATCTCATACCAGCATGGTGCATAAAAAGAAAAAGAAAAACCTAAATGCAAACGACGCTCCAAGACTTGCACATATCGCATGAACGAAATGAATCCGAAAACATACCGATATTTGTTGAAGAAAGAGGGGATGCCTCCCCAGCATCCCCATGCTTAGACACTTGAGTCTCCTTGAATATTTACTTGGGGTGCCTTGGGCATCCCCAAGCTTGAGCTCTTGCCTCTCTTCCTTCTTCTCACATCGAGACCTTCTCAATCATCGAACACTTCATCCACACAAAACTTCAACAGAAAACTTGGTAAGATCCGTTAGTATAATAAAGCAAATCACTACTCTAAGTACTGTTTCAAACCAATTCATATTTTGTTTTTGCATTTTGTCTACTGTAATATTACTTTTTCATGGCTTAATCCACTGATATAAATTGACAGTTTCATCGAAACAAGCAAACTATGCATCAAAAACAGAATCTGTCTAAAACAGAACAGTCTGTAATAATCTGAACATTCACCATACTTCTGATACTTGAAAAATTCTACCAAACTTAGGAAAAATAAAAACTTTGTCTAGGAAGACAGTGCAAAAAGAATCAGAACGATTTGATGTTCCAGCTAAAAATGTAAAATCACGCACTACAGTCAAAGTTTCTGTCCTGCACCGTACAAACCATCAAGCAAATGTAAACATCCTAAAGGCAAACCTTGGCACATTATTTTTATAATACAATGGAATTATACAAGGGGATAATTATTTTTATTGAAAAGTTTCTGTAATCAAGATTCACAAAGTTGTCGTGAGCATGAACAAAGTTCAAGGAGCTCTCCCACTTCAACAGTGCTTGTCTTTCTCACTTTCACTTTCCTTTTTGAAAAGTTTTGGGTTCCCCTCTTTATTTTTGTTGTTTTTAAAACTATATTAAAGCACTCAACATAAATAAATGACCTCTAAAACTTACGGGTTGTCTCCCTGGCAGCGCTTTCTTTAAAGCCATTAAGCTAGGCATATAGTGCTTAAGTAGTGAATCCACCCGGATCCCAAGGTATATCAAAGCCAATTTTAATTAACAATGATTTGTAATTTAGTAGTGAGCACAAGGTAACATATATCATGTAATGACGAAGTCTAACTCTCTTCCTATGCATCGGCATGTCATAAAAGAACAATTCATGCACACATAGTAAAGGCCAATGCATAGTATAAACAGTTTCTTGCAATTTTATCGTATTGGAAACATAGAGAGGTGAAGATATAGTTCCTCTCTCGTAATAATTGCAAGTAGGAGCAGCAAGCATATGCATATTATATTAATCAACATCATCATGTGTAGTAATAAAACGCAACCCATCAATGTAATCCTTAATAAGGGCAAACTTCTCCAATATAGTGTAGTCGGGAGAATTCAAAAAGATAATATGACTATCATGCGTGGGTGCAATAGCAAAAATTTCATGTTTAACAAAAGGAACTATAGCAAGTTCATCTCCATAAGCATCATTCATATTGGCATCTTGGCCACAAGCATAGCAAGCATCATCAAAAAGGGATATTTCAAGAGAATCAATGGGATCATAACGGTCATCATAGCAATCATCCTTCGGTAAGCACGAAGGGGAATTAAAAAATGTATGAGTTGAAGATTTACTCTCATTAGAAGGTGGGCACGGGTGATCAATCCGCTCTTCCTCCTTTTGTTCTTCGCTCTCCTCATCATCTTTTTCATCCAATGAGCTCACAGTTTCATCAATTTCTTCTTCCATAGACTCCTGCAAAATATTAGTCTCTTCTTGGACAACGGAGTAGTCCTCAATATATAGTTTAACATAGGTATTAGAAGCATAATTATCATGGCAATATTTAAGAATAGCAAAATTTTCAGATTTGTGAAAAGTAGCATCATACTTTTCAATCAAAGAAGCAATTTCATAAGCACCCTCAAAAGCAACAAATTCTTCAATTTGTTGAACATCATAGTAACTATAAACACCTTTAGCATAAGAAGATAAGATTCCATTATCAATAAACTCACATTGGTAGGGATGGTGTTTCTTAGGGTTTTCAGAACAACAAGTAAAATCATATAATTCACATAAATTCCAAGCATAGCATTGCAAACGTTGAATTTGACTCCATAATAATTTCCCTTTTTCAGATATACGGTGTCGCACATAACAAGCATGCTCATCTAAAGGTTTGCCCTCAACTAATCTAGTTGGGGTTTCGGCATGAGCACAAAGGGATCGAAGATGATCCAAGTAATAAGCTTCAGCAGTGTGATAGATTTTGAGTGGTTCTTCAACCATTGGTTCAGTAGGTACAACTAATTTGTTTGGTATTTTGCGTTTCTTACCCATAACTAAAGATATAAAACAACTAAGAACAGCAAATGAAAATTACTTAGTGATAAAGCAAACAAGCACACATGAGAATAATCACCCCACGCTATTGCTCCCCAGCAACAGCGCCATAAAAAGGTCTTGATAACCCACAAGTATAGGGGATCGCAATAGTTTTCGATAAGTAAGAGTGTCGAACCCAACGAGGAGCTAAAGTTAGAACAAATATTCCCTCAAGTTCTATCGACCACCAATACAACTCTACGCACGCTTGACGTTCGCTTTACCTAGAACAAGTATGAAACTAGAAGTACTTTGTAGGTGTTGTTGGATAGGTTTGCAAGATAATAAATAGTACGTAAATAAAATGTAGGGGTTGTTTAGATAAATAAACAATAAAGTAAATATAGCGAGTGTGGAAAAGTGGTGGTAGGAGTTGTGAAATTGCCCCTTAAGCAATTGACTACTTTACTAGACCGATAGCAAGTATTATGTGGGAGAGGCCACTGCTAGCATGTCATCCCTGACTTGGAATTCTATGCACTTATGATTGGAACTATTAGCAAGCATCCGCAACTACTAATGTTCATTAAGGTAAAACCCAACCATAGCATTAAGATATATTGGTCCCCCTTCAATCCCATATGCATCAATTTCTATGCTAGGTTGAAGCCTCTGCCACTCTTGCCCTCCAATACATAGTCCTATCAACATACAACTACCCCTAGGGTGTGATCCACGCGCGCAATCATATGATGGGCACCAAAGGACAACAACATAACCACAAGCAAATTAAATCGATGATAGCAATTCATCAACCACCGATAGGACAACGAAAATCTACTCAGACATCATAGGATGGCAACACATCATTGGATAATAATATGAAGCATACACCATGTTCAAGTAGAGGGTACATCGGGTTGCGGGAGAGTGGACCGCTATAGATAGAGGGGGGAAGGTGATGGATATGTTGGTGAAGATGGCGGAGGTGTTGGTGTAGATCGTGCTGATGATGATGGCCCCCGGTGGCACTCCGGTGCCACCGGAAGCGAGGGGGAGAGAGCCCCCCTCCTTCTTCTTCTTCCTTGACCTCCTCCCTAGATGGGAGAATGGTTTCCCCTCTGGTCCATGGCCTCCATGGCACAGGAGGGACGAGAGCCCCTCCGAGATTGGATATGTCTCTCTGTCTCTCTCTGTCTCTCTCTGTTTCTGTGTTCTGTTCTGGCTCTGTTTCACCATTTCGTATATTTATGGAGATCCGTAACTCTGATTGGCATGAAACCTTCGCCGTGATTTTTTGCCGAATATTAGCTTTCTTGCAGCAAAATAAGAGCATCAACCACCTTACGGTGGGCTCACGAGGGTAGGGGGCGCGCCCTAGGGGGGCACGCCCCCTGCCTCGTGACCACCTCAGGCACTTGTTTGCGTTGATTTTCCTTCCGAATTTTCCATATTTTCCAAAAATAAGCTCCGTCCATTTTTATCCCGTTTGGACTCCGTTTGATATGGATATTCTGCGAAACCAAAAACATGCAACAGACAGGAACTGGCACTGGGCACTGGATCAATATGTTAGTCCAAAAAATAGTATAAAAATTTGCCAAAAGTATATGAAAGTTGTAGAATATTGGCATGGAACAATAAAAATTATAGATACGACGGAGACGTATCAACTGCTCGGCCTCCTCTCCCACTCTGTCTAGCAGTTCCTCGTGTGGTAAATAAAACCTCCTTTTTACAATCTTTTTGATCCGATAGATTCATCCTTTTCAACCACAAGTGGTTTCTATTCCCACAAGTTGGATCTATCTAATTCTGCATCTCATAGCATGCCTAGTATGTTCACTTATGCTTCACAAAGTAGTTAGATTCCTCACTTGTACTTATTTTCGTGGATTCGTACAAATCTGGAACCAACTCTCTACATATGAGTGAATGTCTTCGCACTATGAGGTCAATGTCTTCTAAACTGATTTATCTTCAAAATCTTCTGAGAATGCATATGACCTCTTCCCCTTCCCTCGCACCTTTAATGCTGTCACAGGTACATGTCCGTGGGAGAATCCCTTGGTTCTCATAGTCTGCATTCATTTGTAGAGTTCTTACAACATCATATAAATTCTCCTGAAGCCAGTTCTCGCCATGGCTTGCGTCACGGGTTCTTCGCGAGGTACCCCTGCCTTGATCTCTCTGCCTCCTCGCGAGCCTGTGTGATGAGGCTGCCTCTGATGAAGCTTCTTGTCGTCCGCCCCACGAGGCTTGGCCCCTCGTGAGTTGTGCTAATGAAGATGGGCCGCGCTGGGCCCCCCCTTGAGCCACGCCACAGGCCGTAGGCAGGCAAGTCTGGGGACCACCGTTCCCAGAACGCCGACAGTAGCCCCCGGGCCCAAGGCGCGCCCGGGCTTGACCTAGCAGAAAAGCGAAGGGGCTAGCGCGAAGCGCCGCAGGCCCCAACAGCCTGCGGCCTTGGGCGCCGCGTGGCAATTGATTGGACGTGGGCGTCTGTGCTACCCACGACGCCTCGGCAACTGCCCATCTGACAAAAGAGGTGCCTGGATCAGACTTACTTGCTTTGTTCTCCTTCGCCTCGCCCCAGATACCCTTTCTCGCTTTCCTCCTTCTTGCTTCTGAAATCCTCTAGATCTGTCTCAATCCTTCTCATCTGGCATGCCATGGCGCCTCGCAAGTCCCTAACCGAGGCCTGGTACTCGTCGGCCATGGATTCCCCGAACCTGTCGGAGAAGAACCTCGCCCTTACGCGCCTGATGATGGTGGCGCAAGGAAGCAAGGGGGCGACTGTGCTCAAGGCCGGCTCCGAGCAGCCTGAAGCCAAGGGGAGCACCTTCTATCCGCTCTTTGTGAGCGCCATTGTCGCCGGTCTGGTGCCTCCTTTCTCTAAGTTCTTCTTTGGTGTTCTCCGCTAGTACAACTTGCAGGCTCTGCACCTCCACCCCAACTCTGTTCTTCTCCTGGCGATCTTTGCCTACTACTGTGAGGCTCATGTAGGGGTAAAGCCCTCGGTGGCCTTGCTACGCCACTACTTTTCCCTCCGGGTTTCTGGTGTCCATGTCTCCGGATGTGCGAGCTTCATCGCGTACTCCAATTCCAATGCCATCTCGAAGCCTGGGAAGAGGATCGAAGGCTTCCGGAGCAAGTGGGTCATCGTGGACGTTGCGCGTCTCCACCCCCGTCTGGTACTGCCTACGGGGCAGCCCAAGGCCATCGACGCATGGTCCCGCGCGGAGCTTGTCGACCCCCGTGCGAGGGCGGTGCTGAAGAGGATGGACGCGGACCTGAGGCCAAGCAACTTGGGGGCGGTGAAGCTGACCGGAGCCACGCTCCTGAGGGAGTTCTTGGAGCACCGGGTGGCTCCATTCTAGGAGCACTCGCTCCCATTGTGGAGGCTTGGGGAAGCGGACGCCGCCTTGCGCCTGAGCTTGGAGGCCCTGACCGACGAGAATCTGGTCGCGGCCCTCCATTCCTTGGTTGGGGGAGACGTGGCGAAGCCGGTGGGCACCCCCGTCCCCCTGTTCCTTCGCGACGACTGGGAGCAGGTGGTGAACGCCATGCCCACCTTCAACGGTGAGGGGCTGGTGCCTGCGGTAGCTCCCGAGGATCTTGCGCGCTGGCGATGGTGGACATGTCCTCCGGTAGCTCCAGCGAGAGTGAGGAGGAAGAAGAGGCGGAGGAGGAAGAGTCCGTCTTCGAGGCGACTGGCGAGGAGTCGGGGGAGTCCTTCCCTCGGCTCAGGTCTCGGGCCCCCCGCTCCATGCCGGATGACGACGATGCCGGCGCCGGGAAAGGAGGGGAGGACTCTCCCTTGGTCACAAGGAAGGGCAGGTCAGGGCTGGTTCCCCCAGGGCCCGCTCCGATCCCTGGGCGGTCTGAGGCCAGCCCCAGCCCTCCCGATGTGGCTTCTGCTTCCGGGCCTCCCGAGGCTGACCCAAGCTGCAGGCTCTCGGGCTTCAAGTTCGGCCAGAAGTTTCTTGGGTCCGTGAGCGATGACCAGTAAGTGCTTGATTCCCACTTTGCCTGGTTTCTGCCGCCGAGGCTTAACGTCCATATTCTCTTGTCAGGCCGGCGCCTGCGGCGAAGAGGTTGAGAGGGGCTTCTGCGGCTCCGCTTGGTGCGGGTCCATCTGCCGGGGCGGTGCCTTCGTCCGCTGGGGAGGAAGATGGCGCGACTCGCGCCTCCCTGGTCCGATCGTCCTCACGAGGCCGACTGGGACACCTTGGCAAGGAGTCAGCCCTCGTGGCCCCGCTGACCCTGGAGTTGACTGCGCTCGATGCTGCAACCGGGGCGTCCAAGGCCCAGGGGGTTCCTTCCGCCAAGCCGTGATCACGCCGCCGTCTTCTTCGCCCGCTCCGCTGGTTCCTACTTCTTCTGCTTCCTCTATCGCCGTCGTAGACCAGGTCGCCAGCGAACTGAGCCAGCTGCGAGAGGATGTTCTGAGCGCGGACCCTCGCCTAGCGGCCGGGCGCCTGGAGCTAGCTTCTGGCTGGGCCCATTCTGCTGCCTCTGTCCGAGCAGCGCTGAGCCAGGCCGTGGCGGCCTCCGATGGGGAGAAGCAGGCCGCCAACCAAGCCAAGGCCGCCCGCGATGCTGCCTTGGGCGATGCTGCGGCTGCCAAGGCTCGCTGCAAGGAGCTGGAGGTCGAGCTGCAAGGCCTGCGCGACGAGCTCGCCAAGGAGGTCCACGGCCGCCAGGAGAAAGAGAAGGAGATGAGGGTTCGGGAGGCTGCCGTCAAGGACCAGGACGCCAAGCCCGACGACCGCCATGGCGAACTGGAGACGCTGGAGCGGTCGCTGTAGGCGGAGAGGGCCGAGCTGGACGCCAAGGCGAAGGTCCTGGCGGAGGATCGGGTGGCCTTCGCGAAGATGGAGAAGAGGGATCGTGCTGCGCTGAAAACGCTTTACGAGAGCGGCTTGGAGGAGCCGCTGGCCGGCGCGAAGGACGGCCCCGCTGAGCTGCTTCCCTTCCTGGTCTGCGCGCTTGAAGATGTCATAGAGGGCCTTGGCCCCACAGCCGAGACCGAGGCGCGCGCCCTGTCTTCGGCGGCGCTGACGTGTGTCCTCAGCCACGTCTACCTGCGCGACCCCAACGTCGACCTCCACGGCCTGCTGGAGCCCGTGAGCGGTGACCTTGCCACCGTTGTCACTGAGGTCGTGGAAGGCCAAGCCGAAGCTTTGCTGGGAAGGTTCCACCCCTTTAGCATCTTGCCCGGGCGCGGTGCCGCCAGCTTCGCGGCCCCAGGAAGCGACGCCACTGGAGAGTGATCCCTTCGCGGCTTCTGTCGTGTTTTTATTCCTGCAACATGCACCATGCCTCGCGGAGGCGTTTATACTTGTGTTTGACGTCGTGAAACAATCTATGGCTTGTAATATTTGCTTTGAATTTCCTGGAATTTGCATTTTTCTCCCCCACTTACTCGCGCTCGACGTCGACAGGGCCCGGCCCCGCGCATACCTCACCCAGCATTAGCCCTGACCGGAAACCAGGAAGGGACTAAGGAGTGAGGGGCTACGTGGCAAGTTAGGCTCCTGAGTCGCGATGCTCAGGAGTCCCCCTTGACACACAAGCAACAATTAGGAAAGGGGGAACGAGGAGTGGATTGATCGTTCTGCGTCGGCAGGGCCCAGCCCCGCGCGTACCTCACCCAACGTTAGCCCCGACCGGAAACCAGGATGGGACTAAGGAGTGAGGGGCTACGGGGCAAGTTAGGCTCCTGAGTCGCGATGCTCAAGAGCCCCCATTGACGTTCAAACGGGTTTCCATACCTTGGCTCCGCTCAGGGAGGGGCGCGTGACGACCAGGTCCGGGGGACCTGGCTGGGTGGCGTGCGCTCGGGCGAGGCCCGGGCGTATCCCCCGTGTCGAGCCCCCTTGCGCGGCGCTCCCGAGGGGAGGCATTGCGATGGTGCCGGACACTAAGCTCTAGGCTCCCTAAGGTTGGTATGGCCGGAGGCCGCCCTCAGTTGTTTATCACCAGCGCAGAGCATAGCACTTCCGTATGTGTACGGGCATGGCCGCTCCTCGACAGTGTCGTCAGCCAGCACGGAGCATGGTGCTTCCACTAGTACGTGGGAGGGGGCTCCCCTCCGGAAGGAGCCCCCGGGGCGTGTACAGCCCCGCTGAGGGAGTCCTGGATTAGGGGGTGTTCGGATAGCTGGACTATACCTTCAGCCGGACTCCTGGACTATGAAGATACAAGATTAAAGACTCCGTCCCGTGTCCGGAAGGGACTTTCCTTGGCGTGGAAGGCAAGCTTGGCGATACGGATATGAAGATCTCCTACCATTGTAACCGAATTTGTGTAACCCTAACCCTCTCCGGTGTCTATATAAACCGGAGGGTTTTAGTCCGTAGGACAACATACACAACAACAATCATACCATAGGCTAGCTTCTACGGTTTAGCCTCTCCGATCTCGTGGTAGATCTACTCTTGTACTACCCATATCATCAATATTAATCAAGCAGGACGTAGGGTTTTACCTCCATCGAGAGGGCCCGAACCTGGGTAAAACTTCGTGTCCCTTGCCTCCTGTTACCATCCGGCCTAGACGCACAGTTCGGGACCCCCTACCCGAGATCCGCCGGTTTTGACACCGACATTGGTGCTTTCATTGAGAGTTCCTCTGTGTCGTCGCCATCAGGAAGGATGCCTCGCCCCGTCTTTAAAGACGGCACCGTTGCTAAGGGAGCTTTGGCTGTCGGCCAAACCCTCCGGCTAGGTGGTTTTCTTATGACCGCCTGTTCGGCTTCTGCGCCGACGATGACCTCTCGAGCCATCGAAAACAATCTTCATGTCAGCTCGGAACTCGCCGAGCAGTTAGATCCAATGGAGCTCTCCTCCATAAACGAGCTCTTGGATCGCTTCGCCGCCCTGGGAGTCGCTACGGATTACGACCAGATTGGGCCTAAACCCGATCTGAGAGAGATTAACTCTCCCCAAGTCACCCATCACGTTGCCGTGGTAGAGGGACAGTGCGGCGACCCTTCATCTATCTTAAGGACTCGCTACGTCCGGATTCCCGATCCCTCCAAGCCGGATACCCGCGGAGGGGAGGATATCACTCAAGACCTGAACTTAGAGTCAGGCGACGGGCTGGATTCATTGGACAACATCCAGGAATCCAAATTTTCGAGTTCGGAAATTCCTCGGCCTCTGAGCCTCAGATGGGGTGAGGCTTCGGATTTAATTCCACCCACCCACCCCAACATAAGCGATCTATCCAAAATCAGGCAAGAACCCGATGAAACAGTACATCATTACTGGGCCAGATTCCTCCTGGTTAAGAACAGGCTAAGGGACTGCCGCGAGGAAGACGCAATCTCAATCTTCTGCAATAATTGCACGGACAAGGGAATACTCAACGCCATAAGTCGCCGTGATATTACACGCTTCGCTGACTTGGCGTCCATTGTACGAAAGTACTGTGCGATGGAAAGCGCCTGGAAAACCGAAATAAAATTTTGGGACAATCCGGCCCTGAATACAAACCCAGTCCGAAATAAAAGGGTGCATCATCACCAGACACCCGGGTCAAGCACTAAAAAGCAAAAACCCTCTACAGGGCATGGAACCGTACTGGAAGGATGGCTTAATGGACCCTGTAAAATTCACAGTACAGAGGACGCCACACCAACTCACAGCCTCAGAGCATGTTGGATACTCCGGCAGGTGGCCAAAATTGGCGAAAATCTCCTAATTCCGGAGGCCACAGAAAGCCACCCCAGAGACACCAATACGGTATTAACAGTCTTCGAGACTTTCGCATCAAATAATATGCGAAAAAGGACACTCCGCAGCCTTGCCGAAGTCTACCAAGTAGCAACAATAAACCCATGGAGTGACACGGCTATTACCTTTAACGCCAGTGATGAACCTAAATTCCGAACAGCCCGAGCACCAGCCGCATTGGTCCTCAGTCCAATAGTGGACGGCTTTCGTCTTACCAAGGTACTCATGGACGGCGGCAGCGGATTGAACCTCATTTATGAGGAAACCCTTCAAAAAATGGAAATAGACTGGAACCGCATTGAGCGAAGCAGCACAACCTTTAGAGGAATAATCCCCAGTCGGGAAGCGCGCTGTACAGGAAAAATCACACTAGATGTGGTGTTCGGCACGCCGGATAATTACAGGTCCGAAGAGGTCACGTTCCATGTGGCTCCGTTCAGCAGCGGTTATCACGCTCTGCTAGGGCGGGAAGCGTTTACAATCTTCCAAGCAATACCCCATTACGGGTACATGAAGCTCAAGATGCCCGGGCCTAACGGGATCATCACTCTCGCTAGTGATCCGGACATAGCACTCCGCGCCGAAAACAAGACAGCCGCACTGGCCCTCGAGGCACTATCCGAAGCCCTAGCGGCTGAGGAACTGACTGCGCTGCGCTCTACGGTGAATAGGGACGATGTGGTACTCGACAAAAGATCCAAGTCCACCTCCTTTAAACCGGCGGACGAAATAGTCAAATTCCAAGTCCATCCAACGGACCCCAATAAAACAGCTTCCATCGGGGCACAGTTAAACCCTGATGTAGACGCCGCACTGCGAGAGTTCCTACGAGAGAACTGGGACATTTTCGCCTGGCACCCTTCAGACATGCCAGGAATCCCACGCAGGCTGGCCGAGCACAGCTTAAATATCCAAACAGGATTCAAACCTGTCAAACAGGCTCTTCGGCGTTTTTCCGAACCTAAGAGACAGGCCATGGGAGAGGAGCTAGCAAAGCTATTGGAGGCCGGATTCATCAGAGATATAAAACATCCGGACTGGCTAGCAAACCTGGTGATGGTACCAAAGAAGGACAAATCCTGGCGCCTGTGTGTTGATTTTAAAGACCTTAACAAGGCTTGCCCAAAGGATCCCTTCCCCCTCCCCCGCATCGATCAAATTATCGACGCTACCGCAGGACACGATTCGTTGTGTTTCCTCGACGCATATTCCGGCTACCATCAAATCAAGATGGCAGAACCAGACCAAGCCGCAACGGCATTTATCACACCATACGGCCCATTCTGCTTCAACACGATGCCCTTCGGGCTCAAAAACGCCGGCGCAACATATCAGCGCATGATTCAGACATGTCTGGCAAGCCAGATCGGCAAAACAGTGGAGGCATATGTAGATGATGTGGTCGTCAAAACAAGACATGTTGAATCTCTAGTAGACGACTTGAGGCTCACATTTGATAACCTCCGAACATACGACATCAAGCTCAACCCGGAAAAATGCGTTTTCGGCGTTCCAGCCGGAAAGCTCTTGGGCTTCATTGTATCCGGTAGAGGAATTGAAGCAAATCCAGCCAAGATCCGAGCTCTGTCGCAACTGGATATCCCAAAGGACCTCAAACAAATACAAAAGTTAACCGGATGCGTGGCGGCTCTAAGCCGCTTTATCTCCCGCTTGGGAGAAAAGGCCCTACCCCTTTACCGCCTCCTTCGGCGCACCGAACACTTCAAATGGACGGATGCAGCCACGGCCGGACTCGACGAAATAAAAGCCATACTGGCAACAAACCCAGTCCTGGCCGCGCCAAACATTGGCGAACCAATGCTATTATACATTGCAGCAACACATCAGGTTGTAAGCGCAGTGCTCGTCGTCGAACGAGAAGCGGACGGACACAAATTCCCCCTTCAAAAGCCGGTCTATTATGTGTCCACTGTCCTCACTCCCTGCAAATCACGGTACCCGCATTATCAAAAGATTGCGTACGCGGTATTCATGGCATCCCGGAAGCTACGACACTACTTTCAAGAGTGTTCAATAACAGTAGCCTCGGAAGTACCACTTAACGATATTATAAACAACCGTGACGCAACGGGCCGGATTGCAAAATGGGCCATTGAGCTCCTCCCGTTCGACATAACTTATAAGCCACGGCGAGCCATCAAGTCGCAAGTCTTGGCCGACTTCGTCGCAGAATGGACGGAGGCCGAACTCCCTAAAGAGTACGGCACATATTCAAATTGGATCATGCATTTCGACGGCTCCAAGATGTTGGCCGGACTGGGGCTGGCGTCGTTTTGACGTCCCCCACAGGAGACACAGTTCAATACGTACTCCAGATTATGTACACGGACTCCAACAATGCAGCCGAATATGAGGCCCTTTTACATGGTCTCCGGATGGCAGTATCCATGGGCATTCAACGCCTAGAGGTGCGCGGGGACTCGAACCTCGCAATATCCCAAATAAATGGAGACTTCGATGCCAAGGATCCAAAAATGGCAGCTTACCGCAACGCCGTCCTAAAAATGTCAGCTCGGTTCGAGGGGCTTGAATTTCACCATATAGCCCGGGAAAATAATCAGGCGGCAGATGTCCTGGCACGCATCGGCGCAAAACGCGATGTAGTCCCCCCCAACATCTTCTTGGAAAGGCTGTTCAAGCCATCCGTAGTATGGGAAGGGGAGCCGAACAATAACAGCCCGGACCCAACCGCACTGCCCGACACCGAACATTCTGACACAATCGGAGGCTCTGCCAATGAAATAACACCTTCAGCCCACGTAATAATGGCCGTCATCGCCCCGTGGACAGAACCATTCCTCGCCTACCTTACTAGGCAGGAACTCCCCGAGGACCAAAATGAGGCACGCTGCATAGTGCGGCGATCCAAAGCCTACAGAGTCCACGAGGGAGAGCTTTATAAGAAAAGCACTACCGGAGTCCTTCAAAGGTGCATCTCCGAAGAGGAGGGGCGGAACCTCCTGGCTGAAATTCATGCCGGACTCGGCGGTCATCACGCTGCAGCTCGGTCCCTTGTAAGCAAGGCCTTCCGTACAGGCTTTTATTGGCCGACGGCCCGGGCAGACGCTCAGGACTTAGTCCAACGATGCACCGGTTGCCAGCTCTTTGCAAACCAAAGCCATATGCCACCCACCGCCCTCCAAACTATCCCCATTACTTGGCCCTTCGCGGTCTGGGGGCTTGACATGGTTGGACCCCTTAAAGGCGGAACCCACAAGCAAAAATACTTACTGGTCATGGTGGATAAGTTCACCAAATGGATAGAAGCCAAGCCTGTTAAGACGGCCGAATCCGGACCGGTGATAGACTTTATATCCGGGGTTGTACACCGTTACGGCGTCCCCCACAGCATCATCACTGATAACGGCACGAACTTCACGGCCGACGAGGTAAAACTCTGGTGCAAAAACATGGGCATCAAGCTCGATTATGCTTCCGTCTATCACCCACAAACTAACGGCCAGGTCGAACGTGCAAATGGTCTTATCATGAGCGGCATCAAACCCAGATTAGTGCGGTCCCTCAAGGAATCTAACACGCACTGGGTAGAGGAGCTCGACTCCGTACTCTGGGGGCTGCGGACCACGCCGAATCGCACCACCGGATACACACCATTCTTTATGGTGTACGGCGCAGAGGCAGTTTTGCCTTGCGACATAATTCATGACTCACCTCGAGTGCGCATGTACGAAGAAAGAGAAGCCGAGCTCGATCGGCAGGACAGCTTGGACGCATTGGAGGAGGAGCGTGACGTGGCAAAAGCCCGTTCCGCATTCTATCAACAGCAGGCTCGAAGATACCAAAGCAGAGAAGTACGGGCCAAAAATTACAACGTTGGCGAATTAGTTCTACGACTACCGGACAAGAAAAAGGACAAACTCAAGCCCAAGTGGGAAGGTCCCTTCATAATTGACCAAGTCCTGACTGGTGGAGCGTACCGCCTGCGGGATGCATCGGATAACCGACTCGAGCCGAACCCATGGAACGCAGCCCGTCTCCGAAGATTCTATGCCTAGCGCCGGACTCTGTGTTCGTCTCCTTCCTCTGTCCATTTTTTATATATTTCTGTCTTACATTTCTCTCTCTCTCTCTCTCTCTCTCTCTCTCTCTTATAGCCTTTAAAGGCTCATAAAGTGACGCGCTATCCGCGCTCATTAAACCTGGGGGCTTCTTTAAACAGAAGCTTATTCATACGGGCTTCATGCCCAACACATGTGTCACACTTCCGCATGTACCTTTTATTCACCATTATATGCATCGATATGACTTAAGTTTTGGCCAAGCTGGGTTGCCTGGCTCCTGTGCTTACCCCTACGTTCCCGATTGTTCGGCTAGGTGGTAAAGGGAGCACCTCTGCGATTGTTACTGCCGGGTCAGCCGGACGTGTACCTCAGACTGGGTGAAGCCGAAAGCTAGCGTTCTTAAGGGAATATTCGGTCGGTGAACTAAAGATGATCTTTTTTATTTTATCTATACGCCCCCAGATGTTTTTCCTGCGTTTCTTTTCGCAGCATGGACATGCACCTTAGGGCATGCCTCCCAGGGAAAGGAACCCCTAACGGAACTATTCTCCCTGGAAGATGTTTCTTACTAACCATGTAATATAACATAACTAGTCGGGCACTTGTCTGTTCAAGCACTAATGACCCCTACGCCTGGTCTCCATGCATTCCCCGGTTCCTATATAACCGCATGGGAATTCGGACACACTCCGGACCGTCAGGTCCCGAGGCTGAAGCGAAAAGGTCGGCCATGACAAATGATCTACAATCCGGCTAGAAGGCATTATAAATGTCAATTAAATTACATAGTCATTTTGACTGATTGTATTCCTCTTCAATACCATCTAACAGGCTGTCTAATTTACAGTCCTGCTGGGAATACTTTGCGGCCAACTCTACTTGGCCGTATACTAAGCTTACAGGGATCTCCTTCCCATCGGGCCCTACAGGACCGACCTCGGCCATGTGGTTGGGGTCAGCCTTTGCGTACCGCGTCTTCAGCAGGCCCAGGCCTCCCTAGCGCCTTGACGGCAGGCCGATATCTTCCACAATCGGAAGCGCCGCCGTGCTCCCTTTAGCTTCTCCGCAAGCTCTCCAAGACCTTCGGGCATGGAGACGGATGGCCACAGGGCCTGGGCGACGCCTTGCATCGCCTGCCGAACTCGATCGAGCAGTTGCGAGAGCTCGGGAAGAAGGTCACCCGTAGAACCGGGCATCTCCTCTGCAGGACGACCTGTTAGCACACCTACAGACATTGCTCTGTTAGTCGACTTCCCCGCCGAACTTTCTTTCAAAGGTTCGTTCAAGCACTTACTAAATATGCCGCGCCGAAGCCGCTGATTCTCCTTCACGGAGTCTGACAGCTGGGCACGAACATCTTTCAGCTCGACGCCCAGCTTGGTGTTGGCATCTTGGAGATCGTTCTTCTCCCGCCTCACCTTTGTCAGCACCTTCTCACCAGCCTTTAGCTGGCGTAGGAGGTGTTGCCTTTCCGGATTCAATCCGGCGCCATCTGCAATTTCATTTGTCAGATTCGCACCCATGCCGTGCTTCGCAAAATACTTATCTTTCGAAGTGTATATTACCAGAGGGGGTCTCCTTGGGCTCCCCTGCCGCGGCTAGTGCGGCCTCAAGTTGGGCTTTGCACTCTTCCAGCTCCTTGGACAGTAGGGAATTCTTTTCTGTAAGAACCTGCATAACAAATGATCCTTAAATCAGTTATTCTAACTGTTTCAAGTCTCGGGGGCTACTGGTATATATATATAATTACCAAAATTTTCTTACCCGTATGTCTTTTACATATTGCTCCGTGGCTCTGGCTAGACCATTTTGAGCGGCACGGAGGTACGCATCTCCCGAGTTGAAGGCATCTAACGCCCCTTGGGAGAAACAAGCGTCGCGAAGAATTGTCCGGCGACGCCTGTGGTTCATGGCACTCTCCACCTCAGAGTTGGTGGCAGACAACCCGTCCACATCCTCCGTCGGAGGAGCGTCTGGCGCGCGCCTTGCGTTCGCCTCCGCCTCCGGACCAGGCTTTGGAGCCTGGCTGGTGGAGGCGCGATTGGCAGCCTCTCCGGATATAGTCCGGCGAGGTCTCTTTGTCCTGAAGAGAGCACGAGTGTCAATGTGCCTCGAAGGTATAACACCTGGGATAAGGGGGCGCGCCATACCTTTGCGCTGACGCCTCGGTCCGGACTGCACTTCTTTTCTGCCTGCGGGGCCCTACGGCCCCTCGTTGTTTGTCGCCGTAGGTTCGGCCTTCCGCCTTAAAAACCTCCCCTGCAAAGTTCGGTTGTAATCAGGAAACTGAAAACACGAGTGGGCGGACACCTATTCGGGGTACTGGGACTTCGATCTCAGTTACCTGGGGGTCAGGATTAGCCCTGGGTAATCGGCCGTAATGGCCACCAAGGCGTTGTCCTTACTCAATTGATGGAACACTCCATCAATCAACTCCACAGATATGTCCGGATCCTCTTGAGAGGCCGGGTCGATGGACCGTCCTGGGTCCTCGGGTTGTGGAGGAGGGCTGCTTATTTCCTTAACAGCCCGGCGCAGTTCCTGCGTTGAAGTCGTCAGACTGAATATTTAACAATGGGAATAGAGAACATATGGGCAAGTAAATAGGGCCGCTTACCCAGCTTGGGGGATTGTGCATGGAGAATCCACCCTGAGGGTTGACGCGGAGAAATTCCTCCTCTTCTCCCTTATACAAAGTGGACAAGATCTTTAGTAGAGCGGCAGCTGAATCCGGCCCCTTACGGCCGTAGCGGGTGGCGTCGTCCTCCCCGTTGAAGTCCCACATGGGGTGGCTTCTATACTAAAGCGGCTGCACCCCCCGCATAATGCATTCGGCCATAACCCCGATCATGGTTAGTCCGGAATGGGCTAACAATCTTATTCGGCCCATCAGGTAAATGATGTCCCTGTCACTTTCCCTCTGAGGGCTCCGTGGGCGCCAGCTTAGGCGCTTCTTTAAGGGAGCACTGTCGAATTCAGGGAGGCCGATCCGGACAGGATCCGGCAGCGGGACGTCTTCTATATAAAACCATTCCGAGGGCCAGTCTTCAGACGCCTTCTTTGGGGTTCCGGACAGATATCCGGTCCCGGCGATGCGCCACACTTCGGCTCTGCCCACTTGATACATTGACCCCTCCTTGGAACGGGGCACGAGGCAGAATAGCTCTTTCCAAGCCCGAAATGAGCCTCAACACCCAAGAACAGCTCGCAGAGGGCTACAAAGCCCGCGATATGCAATACGGAGGCAGGCGTGAGATTATGTAGCTGGAGGCCGTAGAACTCCAGCAGCCCCCAGAGAAATGGATGGATTGGAAATCTGAGCCCCCCTTATTAAATAAGGGACAAGGCACACCTGCTCTCCTTTGGAGGGATTAGGGGCACTCTCTGCTTGCTCTCCGCCATTATAGACGGCAAGACCGGCTCGAACCGGGACCATATAGGCCGGGGGGAGAAATCCCTTGGTCTGGAGCGTCACTAGCTCGCTATGCGGGATGGAGCATCTCTCCCAATACCAGGCTTAGGGCTGGAAGGGCGAGGGGAGGAGTTGCGACGGCTGGCCATGGTGGAATGGACCTTTGTCGGATGCGCTCTGATGAACACTCGCGAAGGGGAGAAGGTGTGGTTTGGATCTAAATCCTCGTCCCCTTAAATACGGCAGCTCATTTACGCGGCTAGGGGTGTGGATGTAAAAACACTCAGACTTTTCATATTCGTTTGACACGTGGGAAGCGGCCATTATTGGGCGTAGAAGCCAAGGAGCGCAACATCTACAAGAAACCGGACTTTATTCAACAGGTACACGGAATTTGGAGGAGAACCCGCCTTGCAATGCCGAAGACAATCTGCGCGCCGGACTCATCGTCATTGAAGCCTGGTTCGGGGGCTACTGAGGAATTCCTGGATTAGGGGGTGTTCGGATAGCCGGACTATACCTTCAGCCCGACTCCTAGACTATGAAGATACAAGATTGAAGACTCCGTCCCGTGTCCGGAAGGGACTTTCCTTGGCGTGGAAGGCAAGCTTGGCGATACGGATATGCAGATCTCCTACCATTGTAACCGACTTTGTGTAACCCTAACCCTCTTCGGTGTCTATATAAACCGGAGGGTTTTAGTCCGTAGGACAACATACACAACAACAATCATACCGTAGGCTAGCTTCTAGGGTTTAGCCTCTCTGATCTCGTGGTAGATCTACTCTTGTACTACCCATATCATCAATATTAATCAAGCAGGACGTAGGGTTTTACCTCCATCGAGAGGGCCCGATCCTGGGTAAAACTTCGTGTCCCTTGCCTCCTGTTACCATCCGGCCTAGACGCACAGTTCGGGACCCCCTACCCGAGATCCGCCGGTTTTGACACCGACACCCGCCCTGACATGTGGCCGACACAGTAGGGCTAGGAGAGGTATATCTGGGCACTCGTGAGCCAGCGCGGGACTCACGAGGCCCTACCTCGAGGCAGGTTGCGCCTGGCTCTGGGCCTTTATCAATGGTATGTTCCTGCAGGGTGGTCAGAATGCAAATGCTCTACATCCTCAGGTCCCGGCCCTCGAGCGAGCTCAGCCGCCGCTGGTATGACAGGTCACAATGCTGTGGATCAAGGCCAGGGGGTGAGGGCTGGAGAGCCAGTAGGAGTCCATGAGTCGCGATGCTCAGGTACCCCGCTTTTAACGTGCAAGCGCTTTGCATGAAAGCGGACAAGTCCGCGATAAGCAGCAGGTGATAATTGAGTGCGAAAGAGCGAATTCATTTTAAATAGACGCAGGAAAAGCAAACGCTGCAGGGCTAGGCCCGAGCAGCTCGGGGATGATGCAGCCCGAGGGGCGCCCCCGACAAGGTAAGTAAAGAGCATCAGCTAAACGGATACATGTCGCAGGGACGGACCCATGCGACCTGGGAATGATGCGGCCCTGTGGGAGCTCCCAGTTAAAAGTGGAACTTAGAAAGATGTCACCTAGTGCCGTTGAAGATGGAGTGATGTTGAAGAAGCAGGCGATGCGTGATGAAGATGTCGACCCTCACGAGCCCCTAGGCCCAAGAACCTCGGGAGGCTCCGGGGGCACAGGTGGGTCTCCGAGAGCCATCTCCATCTCTGCCAGGACCACACGATGCCTGACCTCCTGAGCCTCCAGAATGCTCCTCAGCAAGCGCTGATGGAGCGGTTGACACTGCGTTCGGCAGGCCGCCAGACACAGGCATGCAAACGTAGCTGTGAGGTGGACCCTCGCAGCGCCCCGCGCGCGAAGGCCGGAAGCGCTCCTGAGATGCGGCTTGGTAGAGCCCTGGCACGTCGATGCGGACGCGCAGCCCACCATCCTCACCTGGATGTGGGGCCATGGCGAGCGAGCGGCGGCTGCCGCACATGACTCTCGACTCCTATAGCTTCTGAGTGTTGCTTGTGATGAACTCCTGAGGGTTTGGTCTTCCTTGCCTTGTACCTTCCTGAGGGAAACGTGCCTGGAAGCACCCCTCCAACTGGTGCCCGAGCGCCTCCCTCGCGACCTTGGCAAAGTCGATGGCTCTCCAAGAAAGAGCCCCCGAGCTCGTACTAAGGAGGACGCCGGGCGCGCCTTCCTATGCGAGAGAGGGTGGCGCTCCCTGATTGGGCGCAGATCCTGACCCAACACCTCCGGAGGCGCCTGCCTCCTGATGGCTTGGGCCAGGCGAAGCCTTCTTCTTCTTGGGGTCGCCTCGGGAAGTCTTTCGTTTCTGCGGTCCGGGTCTTCGATTGCTGCGGCTTGGAACGCGCGCTCAAGTGAACACACTGCGTCCCTTTCTTCACAGGGTACGGTGATGACTCCACGCTTCCTGGGCATCTTGAGGACATTGTATCCATGGTGAGCCACTGCCATGAACTTGGCCAGGGCTGGGTACCCGAGGATGGCATTGTATGGCAGACGGATGTGGGCGACATCGAAGTCGATGAGCTCGGTGCGATAGTTGTTGCGCTGCCCGAAGGTGACTGGAAGGCGAACCTGCCCTATGGGAACAGTGGAACCATCGGTGACTCCTGAGAATGGCTTGGTTGGCTGAAGCTGGTCGTACGACACTTGGAGATCGTCGGACGTCTCGACGGACAGGACGTTGAGTCCTGCTCCGCCGTCAATGAGGGTCCTGGTGACCTGCACGTTGCTGATGACTGGGGAGAAAAGCATAGGGAGGACTCCGGTTGTTGCGTGCACTTGAGCTGATCCGCTGAGCTGAACGTGATAGCGCCCACGCGGACCACCTGATCGAGGGCGGTGGCCTCAAGCTTGGGGAGGACTGCATTCACCTCGCGAGCAAACTGCTTGAAGATGCGCTGTGGGCTGGGGCCTGCGTGCCACCCAAGATGCAAGTGATTGCGCACGGCTCCTTGGAAGCCCCCAGCCCCCCTCGGTCCTGATGGTTGGTCTCGTTCCTCCTTGGCGGTGGCGGCAGAGCGAGGAAGGCCTATGTGCCGCGCGGGCGATCCTCACGAGGCTGATCTCTCCAGCCTCCCTCGCTGAGGCTTGGTCCTGCCAGTTGGATCCTCGCGAGTCGGCCACGCCACCCTTATGCGAGGGCCACGTCTTCCCATCATCCGCCACCTCTTCTCCTCCTCTCGGCCAATAGCCCCCTTTGTTTGCGCTCGGGGCGTCGGCCGACACGTCCATCTCTTACGGCCCTGAGCTCTTGACATTCGTTGGTGTTGTGGGTGTGGAGGTCGTGGTACACGCAGTACCGGATCTGTCTCAATCCCTGCTCGCGGTGCTGTCGTGCAAGCATGGCGCCCCTTGCGCTTCACGGTCTCTTTCTTTGGGTCGCGGAGGAAAGGCGCGTTGGTGTCAAAACCGGCGGATCTCGGGTAGGGGTCCCGAACTATGCGTCTAGGCCGGATGGTAACAGGAGGCAAGGGACACGAAGTTTTACCCAGGTTCGGGCCCTCTCGATGGAGGTAAAACCCTACGTCCTGCTTGATTAATATTGATGATATGGGTAGTACAAGAGTAGATCTACCACGAGATCGAGGAGGCTAAACCCTAGAAGCTAGCCTATGGTATGATTGTTGATGTGTATGTTGTCCTACGACTAAACCCTCCGGTTTATATAGACACCGGAGAGGGTTAGGGTTACACAAAGTCGGTTACAATGGTAGGAGATCTTCATATCCGTATCGCCAAGCTTGCCTTCCACGCCAAGGAAAGTCCCTTCTGGACACGGGACGGAGTCTTTAATCTTGTATCTTCATAGTCCAGGAGGCCGGCTGAAGGTATAGTCCGGCCATCCGGACACCCCCTAATCCAGGACTCCCTCAGTAGCCCCTGAACCAGGCTTCAATGACGACGAGTCCGGCGCGCAGATTGTCTTCGGCATTGCAAGGCGGGTTCCTCCTCCAAGTACTTCGTAGAAGATTTTGAACACAAAGATAGTGTCCGGCTCTGCAAAATAAGTTTCCACATATTGCCATAGAGAGAATAATATTTACACCAATCTAATCTGCTGACATATTCCGTAGCATGACACACCACGGCCAAGCCTTTATCCGAGTCATTTCATTATCCCACCTCAGCGCGTCATGCGAGGCGGTTTCCTTGGCACGTCTTGTTAAAGCAGAGATGATGTCCCCTTATCCGGGATTCTCATCAATACGGGCGTGGGTAACCCAACCACGCAATTGATTATGGCGCTTGGAGATAAGCGAGTTTTACCAGGCTGGTGGGGACATGTAGTTGCGTCCACCCATATAAGGGGATAAGTATCCACCTTTTCACCTGCGCCTTCTTCCTCCTTCGCCTATCCATTCTTGCGCACTCGAGCTCCAGCGCCCAAGTCCGCACTCCCCACCTCAACCTTCTCCAGCCATGTCCGGAGTGGGAGGCAAGTGGATGGTCTCTTCCGTCACGGAGGGACACATCAAAAAGCTGAGGAAGGCCGGATACCTGTCTAACAACATCGCGTACCGGCTTCCCGAAAAGGGGAAGCTCATCCCCACCCCTAGGCCCCACGAGAGGGTGGTGTTCCTCCCCCATTTCCTCCGCGGACTGGGCTTCCCTCTTCACCCATTTGTCCGGGGGCTCATGTTCTACTATGGCCTGGATTTCCACGATCTGGCGCCGAACTTTGTCCTCAACATCTTGGTGTTTATCATCATGTGTGGGGCTTTCCTCTACATCCTCCCCCATTTCGGCCTATGGCTCAAGACTTTCAATGTCAAGCCGAAGGTGGTGCGCGGCAACCAGGCGGAGTGCGGAGGCGCCATGGTGGGCAAGATGGCCAACGTCCTATGTCTCGAGGGCTCCTTTGTGGAGACCCTGAAGGGCTGGCAATCGGGGTGGTTTTACATCACCGAGCCGCGCGACGCCGAATGGGTTGCACCCCCCCGAGTTTCGATCCGGACCCCCTACGCGGCTCACCTCCTGCAAGGAGACGGGCCCATTGTGGGGTAAGAAAGGAGAGCTGACCGGACTCCAAACATGCATCCAAACCTTGGTGGACAAGAAGCTCAAACTTGTCAACGTAGTCCAGGTTATGCTCATCCGCTTGATCCTCCCGTGTCAACAACGGGCTTTCAACCTGTGGGAGTTCGACCTGGCGCGGCACCAAACTCTAAGCAGGCTCTTCGACACGACGTACGAAGATGCCTGGAAGGTGCTTTTCAAGGGTGCCGAGGCTCCCGCATCCGCTATCGAGGATCGCGGATTCAGTGTGTAGCGTCACGCTATCGCGATAAGCTGTTTTTTCCTTTTACAGGGTATCAGTTTTTCATAGTTTGACTCCATGCGGGATCTAAGCTCCCTTACCTTTGACAGGATTGGCAGGTGACATCCGGACATATCAACTGTCCGGCTCCTTTGCCCGAAGGCCCAGTGGACGCTTGCTTGGCGAAGCTGCTGGTTCTGGCACCCTATGTGGTGCCGGAGAAGAAGGCCGCGAAAAAGGCCACGGGGACTCGAAAGAGTGCCCGGCGCCAGGAGGTGTCGGATCCATCATCCGATGGTTCTGAGGCGCATTCCTCCCGTGAAGACGTGGAGGAAAAAGAAGAGACCTCTCCCCCTCCAGCGGGAGGAGAGAAGAAAAGGAAGGCCGCCCTCTTTGGGGAGGCCGGAGGGTCCAAGAAGGGGAAAACCCTTCCTCCAGACTACTCCACCGACACCGACGACGGCGGAGAGGAGTGGCATCCCAGGGCCAAGCCCTTGGCAAAATCGTAAGTATCGGGATACCAGAGTAATTCATAGTATTCGTTTATTGCACAGCTTTCCCTTTCTTCGAATATGTTTATGCAGCCCACCCAAAGACCGGCTCGACGCGTCGTCGAGCGGCTCACTAGACTCGTCGGATGTGAACTCGCTTCCGACAGCTTCCTCCCCCCGCCCTACGGACGACACCAAAGTGTTGTCCCAACAGGTTCCAAGCCGGGAGGAGGTGGTCCTGGAGGTGCCGCAAGGCGACCTCCCGGACTCCAGGAGTAAAGGGGATGAAACCCCCCAGGGCTCCAAGTCCGGCTCTAGGCCGGACACTGCTCCAGAACCTTGAAAGGTTCCAGAGTCCGGCGGGGGACCTCCTTCCAAGAGGAGCAAGTCCACCGTGCCGGTGGCCCCCGTCCAACCGGAGGCGCCGGACAATATGTTGGAGGCACTCCAAGACGCCTCCATCGACGAGGAGCACCGCACTATTATGAGTGCGGTGGTCCAGAAGGTTCAGTCCGCCAAGAGCGGATTGACTGAAGCTTGTACTAGCCTTTTAACAGGCTTTGAGGTAAGTAAAGAATGTGTAAATAATATTACCGCATAGACAATATCCCCTGATGCTCTGTTTGGCGTCCGGGAAGAAAAGCCGAATAGAGGATCAAATAAAATTTGCAGGAGTCTAACAAAAATGAGTCAATATGCATATGCAGGCTTCTCTGCTTGCGTCCGCCGCACTGACTGCGGAAGTGGACACGCTAAAGCAGAACCTCGAGCGGTCCGAGCAAGAGCTCGGGCGTGCCAAGAAGCAGCTCGAGGACAATGAAGGTAAGAAATACCTTATTTTTAAATATACATAAAAAGGTGCAATTGCAAAGAATGACAGGATTATCGTGGCTATTGTAGGGGCCATGTCTGAGGTGGCGACCCTTAAGCAAGTGCTGGTCGAGGTCGAGAAGAGGGTGGCCTCGGAGCGCACTAAGCGGGAGAAGTATGAGGCCGAGGTTGGCAAGGTACGGCAAGAGCTCCAGGCTCTCATGGAAAAACATGAGAGTTTGGAGCTTGACTCAAAGACGCGAGCGTCCGAGCTCGCGGTGGCTATTGAAAATGTCAAGTCTGCCAAGGCCGAATCCCAAAAGACCCTCTAGGAGTTGGATGAGGTGAAGAAGATAGCGGTGGGTAAGGCATTATTTATGCAAAGCAAACACATAAATGTGAGTTACTTGTTACTTACCCGAATCCGAAGCTCTCCAGGAGCGTTTGCAGATCTTCCCCGGAGTGTGTCCGATGCCGCCGTATTCTAATGAGCCAAGGAGGGCAGCTCGACAGAGAAGGTGTTCTGGTCTCAGTATGCTGAGGCCGGACACCCCGTGCCCCTGAGCGACCAGCTGAAGCAACTGGTCGAGCTCCACAAGGCGGCCGAACAGACCATGAAGGGCCTCATTGTTCGGCTATGGCCTAGAGGGGCTCTGCCTGGGAGCTATTTCGGGCTGGTGCGGCGGCTGGTGGAGGCATGTCCAAGGCTCGAAGTCATCAAGCGCTCCATCTATATTGAAGGTGCCCGTAGGGCCCTTGCCCGTGCTAAGGTGCACTGGGGCAAGCTGGATGCTGAGAAGCTTATGAAGGACGGGCCACCACCGGGGAAAGAGCATCGCAAGCCTGAGAATTACTATAAGGATGTTCTGAAGGGTGCCTGCCTTGTGGCGGATGAATGTTCTAGGGATGTAATTTTTGAGTGAAACTTGCTTGTTTTGTCCTATGCGCTGAAAACTTGTTCATATGCGCTAAGCAATGCTGTTGGAATTTAAAATATTACCTTCTGTGCGGCTGTTTATCAATTCTGAGAGATGGCGAGTGGTCGGCTTATGCCCCTGTGCCGCTAGTGCTGGGGTGTTCAGGGATAAACCGGAGCGCTCTTTTTCCCATGTTTGGGTCCTTCGAGGGAGGCGCTCAGCCCAACGAACAAGGCAATCGGACTATAATGCGTGAACACTCTCACTTAGCCATAGAATTCTATAATTTTAAATTTCGGCGAAGCCCCAGGTATTCGGAAGACCGAATTCGGGGCGCTATCCACGCCTTGACCGGACAGAGCCGGCTCCTCGCCCTAAGCGGCATAAGTCTTTAAGGACTCGAAAAACCTCTCGAACAACGACCAACTCTCGCTTCATCATGACAGTCAGTTTTAGCTTTCTCCACTGACGTGCTCGACCCAGCTCAACTGGGGCACAATCGCAGTGGTTCTCCTAGTGCTACCTTAGCCGATATAGCGGAACGTAAGGCACCAAAACATAGGAACCGGGCAAACCTAACTATTGACCCAAGACATGATTCGGAGCCGATGCATATAATGCTATGAGTTCGGGGTGCCGCACTTGTTAAAGTGTTCGGACTTCTCACACCATATTGAGGGGTACTAAAGCCCCTGGCGTATTTTGGCCGTACCAACAGGTACGGGTGCAACATGTCGTTAAGGAACATATATAAAGAAAAAAAAGGTAATGCAAAAATAGACGAAAGTTATGCATTGTTTATTAAAAAGGGCTGCGATCAAAGCAGAACGATACAAATAATACGATAAGTGAAAGGTTGGACTAGTTAACATGTCCGTTCCAGGGGCAAGCTGCGGAATAGTATGTGGAACAGGTATACTGCTCGTGATAGAGACCACCTGGGAGTTCCGTAATGCGGCGTGGCTTGTCTGCTTCCCTGGTTCTTGCATCGTTTGTGCGGCAATTGAACTGTCAAACAGGCCTTCCGAAGGATGGAGTCCTGAAAGTAAGAGAAAATTAAAAAATCGGCAGCCCCTGGTACGGTTTAAGCCGTGTTTCGGGCGTGCCGTGATGGTGCCCCTCCCCCTGTACCCATGGTATCTCTAGAGCGTAGTTATGTACGCGAAGTACTGGCATCACCTTTTTGCGAGGGTTGGGGTTGGGGCCGCATTGCTACGCCTGCTCGGATCGTGCCAGGCGGTCTTGTTGTAGGTTACTCCGGGCGCGCTTGACGGTGTCCGGTCGTTTAGTGGCCGGACTGGAGAACTGCCTGGAGAGGCTGCTTTGTACTTCCGCTGCAAGGGCCGTCGTGTGCTCCTCCATTCGGAAGGAGCGTTTGGTGTTTCCATTGATCGTAATTACTCCTCGAGGGCCTAGCATCTTGAGCTTAAGGTATGCGTAGTGCGGTACCGCATTGAACTTGGCGAATGCAGTTCGCCCAAGTAGTGCGTGATAACCACTGCGGAACGGGACTATGTCGAAGATTAACTCCTCGTTTCGGAAATTATCCGGAGATCCGAAGACCACTTCAAGTGTGACTGAGCCTGTACAGTTGGCCTCTACACCTGGTATTACGCCTTCAAAGGTCGTTTTGGTGGGCTTAATCCTCGAGGGATCTATGCCCATTTTCCGCACTGTATCCTGGTAAAGCAGGTTCAGGCTGCTGCCGCCGTCCATAAGGACTCTAGTGAGATGAAATCCGTCAATAATTGGGTCTAGAACCAATGCGGCGAATCCGCCATGACGGATGCTAGTGGGATGGTCCCTTCGATCAAAGGTGATCGGGCAGGAGGACCATGGGTTGAACTTTGGGGTGACTGGCTCTACCGCGTATACGTCCCTTAACGCGCGCTTCCACTCCCTTTTGGGGACGTGGGTTGCGTATATCATGTTCACCGTCTGCACTTGTGGGGGAAAACCCTTCTATCCACTGTTGTTCGGCGCCCGGGGCTCCTCATCGTCATCGCTTTGCAGCCCCTTGTCTTCATTTTTGGTGTTTAACTTGCCTGCCTGCTTGAACACCCAATAATCCCTGTTGGTGTGATTGGCCGGCTTTTCTGGGGTGCCATGTATCTGGCACAAGAGGTCGAGTATTAGGTCCAAACTGGACGGGCCCCTAGGATTCCTTTTGAATGGCTTTTTCCGCTGACCGGATTTAGAGCCTCTGAATCCGGCATTAACTGCTGTATCCTCAGCATTGTCGTCGATAATGTGGCGCTTCTGCTTGTTGCGACGCGACCTGCCACTACTGTCCCTGGTGTCCTAATTACCATGGTTCTTGGTCATATTGTTGCTACGAGCAAGCCAGCTGTCTTCTCCCGCGCAAAAGCGGGTCATGAGTGTCGTGAGTGCTGCCATAGATTTCGAATTTTCCTGTCCAAGGTGCCGGGCCAGCCACTCATCACGGATATTGTGCTTGAAGGCAGCTAGGGCCTCAGCGTCCGGACAGTCGACTATTTGATTTTTCTTTGTTAGGAACCGTGTCCAGAATTGCCTGGCCGATTCCTCTGGCTGCTGAATTACGTGACTTACGTCATCGGCGTCTGGGGGTCGCACATAAGTGCCCTGGAAATTGTCGAGGAATGCGGCTTCCAGGTCCTCCCAACAACTGATTGATCATGTTGGCAAGTTGTTAAGCCAATGCCGAGCTGGTCCTTTAAGCTTGAGTGGGAGGTATTTGATGGCGTGGAAATCATCGCCGCGGGCCATGTGGATATGAAGGAGATAATCCTCGATCCATACCGCAGGATCTGTTGTGCCATCATATGATTCGATGTTTATGGGTTTGAAACCCTCGGGGATTTGATGATCCATTATTTCGTCTCTGAAGCATAGTGGGTGTGCGGCGCCTCTGTACTGGGCTATATCATGACGTAGCTCCAATGAGCTTTGTCTACTGTGTTCGGTCCTGCCGAATTTGTGGCCGGCGTGACGGTTACTGTCTCGAGCCGTGGGGCGCCCCCATGATCTGTAGATCGATCTTGTTTGCCTTGCCATGTCCTCCAACATATCTCGTAAGTCCAGCGCATATTCCCGTGCCTTGGTACGGGGTGCGGCTTGAGTGGAGGGCCGAGAGGCCTCTCTGTCGCGGCCACGAGGTGGCCGGTCGGCCGCATCAAGTGCTTCCTCCTCTAATCGGGGTAGCAACCTGCGCTTTGGGTAGCTCTTGGAGGGGCGTTCGAGTTTATGCTCTTCGGCCGCAAGGACTTCAGTCCATCTGTCGACTAGCAAATCTTGATCAGCTCTAAGTTGTTGCTGTTTTTTCTTGAGGCTTCTTGCCGTGGCCATAAGCCTACGTTGGAAACGCTCTTGCTCGACGGGATCCTCTGACACGACGAATTCGTCGTCGTTGAGGCTTGCCTCGTCTTCGGAGGGAGGCATATAATTATCGTCCTCGACCTCTCTGTCTGCCGCTCTCTCATGAGGGCTGGTTTCTCCATCCTCCTGTGCTAAATCTTGCTGGAGGGGGTTTTCTTCGGCACTTTCCGGAGTATTATTATCTCCCGTGCTGGAATCACCGTATTTGTTTTGGCGGGATTTTGAGCGGCGCCGCTGACGCCGGCGCTTCGGCTGTTTCTTGGAGGGGTCGTCCTCCGCTGTTCCATCGCCATCTCCTTCTTTTGGGGTGTCCACCATGTATATGTCATATGACGAGGTGGCTTTCCAGGGCCTGGTAGGCGCTGGTTCTTCATCATCTCCTTGATCGGCATCCATACCGTCGATGTCTTCGGAGTCAAAGTCGATCATGTCGGTTAAGTCGTCGACAGTGGCTACAAAGTGGGTGGTGGGTGGGCTTTGAATTTCTTCATCGTCCGTACCCCAACCTTGCTGACCGTAGTCCGGCCAGGGCTCTCCTGATAAAGAGAGACTTTAGTGTCTTCAGGATATCGCCGAAAGGCGAGTGCTGAAAGATGTCCGCGGCAGTAAACTCCATGATCGGCGCCCAATCAGATTCGATCAGCCGGGGCGCGGAGGGTTCGGAGTCCGGCTCCTTGGAGTCATGAGTCTCGCAGAGTACGGGGCTGGTGTTTGGCTCAATTGCCGTTGGGGTCGCAGCCCCCGAGGTGGCGTCCAACCGCCCATCCTCGATCGGCGCAGTTGGCTCTGAATTAAGGGTCGAAGCTGATGCGGGTGTGGCCTCAAGGGCACTGTTCGGCGGCAGAGCTAGATCATGCTCGTCGGGACAATGCGGCGCACTCGACAGTGGCTTGAATCTGTCGAAGATCAAGTCCCCGCAGATGTCAGCCATGTAGTTTAAACTTCCAAATCTGGCCTAACGACCAGGGGCACAGCTTTCGATCTGCTCCCGATGGCCAAGTGAATTGACCCGTAGTGCAAAGCCGCCGAAGACGAAGATTTGTCCGAGGAGGAAGGTCTCACCCTGGACTGCATCGCTATCGATGATTGTAGAAGCCATCGAGCCTGACGGCGACGACACAGAGGAACTCTCAATGGAAGCACCAATGTCGGTGTCAAAACTGGCAGATCTCGGGTAGGGGGTCCCAAACTGTGCGTCTAGGCCGGATGGTAACAGGAGACAAGGGACACGAAGTTTTACCCAGGTTCGGGCCCTCTTGATGGAGGTAAAACCCTACGTCCTGCTTGATTGATATTGATGATATGGGTAGTACAAGAGTAGATCTACCACGAGATCGAAGAGGCTAAACCCTAGAAGCTAGCATATGGTATGATTGTTGATGTGTATGTTATCCTACGGACTAAAACCCTCCGGTTTATATAGACACCGGAGAGGGTTAGGGTTACACAAAGTCGGTTACAATGGTAGGAGATCTTCATATCCGTATCGCCAATCTTGCCTTCCATGCCAAGGAAAGTCCCTTCCGGACACGGGACGGAGTCTTTAATCTTGTATCTTCATAGTCCAGGAGTACGGCTGAAGGTATAGTCCGGCCATCCGGACACCCCCTAATCCAGGACTCCCTTAGGCGCCCTTCCTCAGCCCTGGCGCACTTGGTCGCCAAGTTGAACAACTCCAGGGATGTGCACAGGTCTTCATGTATTGCTAGCTCCTCCTTCATCTTGACGTCGCGTACGCCATCGGAGAAGGCCTAGATGATGGCTTCTTCAGTCACCTTGGGGATCTTGAGGCGAGCGTTGTTGAAGCGCTGGATGTATTTCTGCAGGGTTTCCCTTGCTGCTGCTTGATGCGGCGCAGATCGCTCACGGCCGGGGGCCGGTCGCGAGTGCCCTAGAAGTTGGCGATGAAGCGAGTGCGCATCTCGTCCCAGGAGGAGATTGTGCCAGGAGCCAGGTTCAGGAGCCAGGTGCAGGCCCCGTCCTTGAGCGCCATGGGAAACCAGTTCGTCATGACCCTTTTATCTCCGTTGGCGGCTTCGATGCATAGCTCGTAGAGTTGCAGGAACTCCGCAGGGTCCGCCGTGCCATCGTAGCGAGGGGGCAGGTCAGGCTTGAACTTGCCTGGCTATGCGACGCCGCGTAGCTCGGGGGTGAGAGCACGGCAGCCTACTGTGGCCACCGGTGCCTTTTGCTGGTACTGGACTTGCTCATGGGGATTATCGCGCGTCGCCGCTTGGAGCAGCACGGGGTCTTGGCGTGGAGGTGCAGGGACGCGATCTTGGCGCGCCAGCGCTGGGAGCGCGCGAGCACCTTCTTGGGGACGAGGAATCTCTTGGTAGCTCCTTTCTTGCTGCGCAGGCGCCGGACGTGGAGGGTCTCGCCCCGGGGCTACGCGCCTTGGAGCCAGGGCGCATTCTTGGGGAGGACGCGGTGGAGGCACCTCCTGATCCTCGCCTCCTGCGCGGAATGGAGGGTGAGGCAGCGAGAGGGACAGCAAGGGGGAGCCCCCTGCGGTGCTGGCGAGCTCGGTGATGCGGGCGAGCCAGTCTTCGTAGAGGTCGTTGACGGGGCGGTAGTTCAAGAGTTCTATTGCCAGGAGCAGCACGGCGTGCGCGTCCGTGGGGGCGCGATGGGCGTGGGACGATGAATCGGCTGGAGTTAGCGACGGTGTGGCGGTGCGGCCCTCCCGCCGCACCGAAGGATGCTGGGAGGAGGCCTGCTGCTCGTTCCCCGCTGGGCCGGTGGCGGCGTTGGCGGCAGGCGACGGGGAACAACGAGGACGTCCGCCGACGGGCGCCGTCTGGGCGACGCGGATGGCAAGAGCAGCCCGGCGCTCGGCGCGAGCCCGACGAGCATCAGCCATGGACACGACGGAAGATCACACGCGGACAGCGGAAGAAAGATTCCGGCGCACCCCTACCTGGCGTGCCAAATGTCGGATTTCGGGTTCCGGCAGACCCTTGAGGTTCGAACACTGGGGTGCGCGCGGAGATCTCTCCCCTACCGATCTGCGTCCAATCTCCTCGCGTGATTTAAGCTGGAACAACGAACAACACAAGGGACACAAGGTTTATACTGGTTCGGGCCACCATTGTGGTGTACTACCCTACTCCAGTGTGTGGTGTGGTGGATTGCCTCAGGGGCTGATGAGGATCGGTACAAGGGAAGAACAGCCTCGCGGGAGGTGTTCTTGAGCTGGGGCGATGAACTGCTAGGGTGAGTTCAGTCGCCTCTCTTTCTCTCTTCTAGGGTTCTACCAGATTTCTCGATGTCCTCTCCCTAGATGGATCTCTCTACTCTGTGGTGGCTAGCTCTATTTATAGAGGCCCTGGGCCTTACCCCAAATAATGCGCGGGAAGGGCGCCAACAATTGGCCATTTCGAAGGGGAACATGTAGTACAAGTTATCCTGACCAAAGGTGGTCTTCGGCTGCCAAAAGTACTGGTGATGACACCGTCTTGGGCTCCACGGTGACCTTCGTCCTACCGCTATGCTGGTCTTGGTCTCGTTGCACCGGAATGGCAACCTTTGCCTGATGCCTTGGCATGTGCTTGCCCCCTTTGCACCAAAGGGAAACAAGGACACTGCGCAGGCCGGCGCCCGCCTGGCGCCCGCCTGGTCTCGATCATCATGGCTTGCGTCATGGGTTCCTCGTGAGGTACCCCTGCCTTGATCTCTCCGCCTCCTCGCGAGCCTGCCTGATGAGGCTGCCTCTGAGGAAGCTTCCTGTCATCCGCCCCGCGAGGCTTGGCCCCTCGCGAGGGTCTTAAGTTTGTGCTGATGAAGATGGGCCGTGCTGGGCCCCCACTTGAGCCACGCCACAGGCCGCAGGCAGGCAAGTCTGGGGACCCCCGTTCTCATAACGCCGACAGAGTTTTCCCTTTGAAGTTATCTTATCGGATTGAGTCTTTAAAGATTTGAGAACACTTGATGTATGTCTTGTCGTGCATATCTGTGGTGACAATGGGATATGACGTGATTCACTTCATGTATGTTTTGGTGATCAACTTGCGGGTTCCTCCCATGAACCTATGCATAGGGGTTGGCACACGTTTTCGTCGTGATTCTCCGGTAGAAACTTTGGGGCACTCTTTGAGGTTCTATGTGTTGGTTGAATAGATGAATCTGAGATTGTGTGATGCATATTGTATAATCATACCCACGGCTACTTGAGGTGACATTGGAGTATCTAGGTGACATTAGGGTTTTGGTTGATTTGTGTCTTAAGGCGTTATTCTAGTACGAACTCTAGGGTTGTTTGTGACACTTATAGGAATAGCCCAACGGATTGATTGGAAAGAATAACTTTGAGGTGGTTTCGTACCCTACCATAATCTCTTCGTTTGTTCTCCGCTATTAGTGACTTTGGAGTGACTCTTTGTTGCATGTTGAGGGATAGTTATGTGATCCAATTATGTTATTATTGTTGAGGAAACTTGCACTAGCGAAAGTATGAACCCCAGGCCTTATTTCCTAGCATTCCAATACCATTTACGCTCACTTTTACCATTAGTTACCTTGCTGTTTTTATAATTTCAGATTACAAAAACCTTTATCTACTATCCATATACCACTTGTATCACCATCTCTTCGCCAAACTAGGGCACCTATACAATTTACCATTGTATTGGGTGTGTTGGGGACACAAGAGACTCTTTGTTATTTGGTTGCAGGGTTGCTTGAGAGAGACCATCTTCATCCTACGCCTCCTACGGATTGCTAAACCTTAGGTCATCCAGTTGAGGGAAATTTGCTACTGTCCTACAAACCTCTGCACTTGGAGGCCCAACAACGTCTACAAGAAGAAGGTTGTGTAGTAGACATCAAGGCCTTATCCTAGTAATTCCTCTAATAATTATGGTAATTCCTACAACAATTCTTATGGAAATCATAATAAGATGCCCTCTGATTTTGAATCCAATATTAAAGAATTTATTACTTTGCAAAAGAATTTCAATGCTTTCATTAAAGAGAAATTGCTTAAAATTGATGAGTTGGCTAGGAACGTTGATAGAATTTCTCTTGATGTTGATTCATTGAAACCTAGATCTATTCCACCTAAGCATGATATCAGTGAGTCTCTCAATGCCATAAGAATTTCCATTGATGAGTGCAAAGAAAGAACCGCTAGGATACGTGCTAAGAAAGATTCCTTTATAAGAGCGTGTTCTTCTAGTTTCCATGAAAATAAAGATGAAGATCTAAAAGTTATTGATGTGTACCCTATTAAATCTTTGTTTTGCAATATGAATCTTGATAATGATGGGACTGAATATGATCCACCTTTACCTAGAAGGCGTTCTAAAAATTCAGAGTTTTTAGATCTTGATGCAAAAATTGGTAAAAGTGGGATTGAAGAGGTCAAAACTTTAGATATCAATGAACCCACTATTTTGGATTTCAAGGAATTTAATTCTGATAATTGATCTTTGATAGATTGTATTTCCTTGTTGCCATCTGTGCTAAATTCTCCTCATGCTTATAGTCAAAATAAAGCTTTTACTAAACATATTGCTGATACTTTGATGCAATCTTATGAAGAAAAACTTGAGTTCGAAGTTTCTATCCCTAGAAAACTTTATGATGAGTGGGAACCAACTATTAAAATTAAAATTAAAGATCATGAATGCTATGCTTTGTGTGATTTGGGTGCTAGTGTTTCCACGATTCCAAAGACTTTATGTGATTTGTTAGGTTTCTGTGATTTTGATGATTGCTCTTTAAACTTGCACCTTGCGGATTCCACTATTAAGAAACCTATGGGGAGAATTAATGATGTTCTTATTGTTGCAAATAGGAATTATGTGCCCGTAGATTTTATCGTTCTTGATATAGATTGCAATCCTTCATGTCCTATTATTCTTGGTAGACCTTTCCTTAGAACGATTGGTGCAATTATTGATATGAATGAAGGAAATATTAGATTCCAATTTCCGTTAAGGAAAGGCATGGAACAATTTCCTAGAAAGAAAATTAAATTACCTTATGAATATATTATGAGAGCCACTTATGGATCGCCTACCAAAGATGGCAATACCTAGATCTATCCTTGCTCTTTATGCCTAGCTAGGGGCGTTAAACGATAGCGCTTGTTGGGAGGCAACCCAATTTTATTTTTATTCCTTGCTTTTTGCTCCTGTTTAGTAATAAATAATTTATCTAGCCTCTGCTTTGGTTGTGTTTTTTGTGTTTAATTAGTGTTTGTGCCAAGTAGAACCGTTGGGAAGACTTGGGAAAAGTCTTGTTAATCCTGCTGTAAAAAACATAAACTTTAGCGCTCACGAGAACTGATGCCATTTTTATATGGAAAGTGATATTTAGTTAATTATTTTTGAAGACGATTAATAGATATATTCCTCACGTCCATCAATTTATTTTAGAATTTTGGGGTTCCAGATCTTGCGCTAGCTACAAATTACTACAGACTGTTCTGTTTTTGACAGATTCTGTTTTTCATGTGTTGTTTTCTTATTTTGATGAATCTATGGCTAGTAAAATAGTTTATAAACCATAGAGAAGTTGGAATAAAGTAGGTTTAACACCAATAGAAAAAAAGAATGAGTTCATTATAGTACCTTGAAGTGGTCTTTTGTTTTCTTTCGCTAACGGAGCTCACGAGATTTTTCTTCTTTGAGTTTTGTGTTGTGAAGTTTTCAAGTTTTGGGTAAAGATTTGATGGATTATGGAACAAGGAGTGGCAAGAGCCTAATCTTGGGGATGCCCATGGCACCCCCAAGATAATCTAAGTACACCTAAAAGACAAAGCTTGGGGATGCCCCGGAAGGCATCCCCTCTTTCGTCTACTTCTATCGGTAACTTTACTTGGAGCTATATTTTTATTCACCACATGATATGTGTTTTGGTTGGAGCGTCTTGTATGATTTGAGTCTTTATTTGTTAGTTTACCACAATCATCCTTGCTGTACACACCTTTTGAGAGAGAGACACATGATTCGGAAATTATTAGAATACTCTATGTGCTTCACTTATATCTTTTGAGTTATATAGTTTTGCTCTAGTGCTTCACTTATACCTTTTAGAGCACGGTGGTGGATTTATTTTATAGAAAATTTTGCTCTCTCATGCTTCACTTAGATTATTTGGAGAGTCTTAAATAGCATGGTAATTTGCTTAAATAATCCTATATGCTAGGTATACAAGATTAATAATAAAATTATCTTATGAGTGTGTTGAATACTATGAGAAGTTTGATACTTGATAATTGTTTTGAGATATGGAGGTAGTGATATTAAAGTTGTGCTAGTTGAGTAGTTGTGAATTTGAGAAATACTTGTGTTAAAGTTTGTGATTCCCGTAGCATGCACGTATGGTGAACCGTTATGTGATGAAGTCGGAGAATGATTTATTTATTTATTGTCTTCCTTATGAGTGGCGGTCGGGGACGAGCGATGGTCTTTTCCTACCAATCTATCCCCCTAGGATCATGCGCGTAATACTTTGCTCTGATAACTTCTAGATTTTTGCAATAAGTATATGAGTTCTTTATGACTAATGTTGAGTCCATGTATCATACGCACGCTCACCCTTCCACCATTGCTAGCCTCTCTAATACCGTGCACCTGTCGCCGGTATCATACACCCACCATATACCTTTCTCAAAACAGCCACCATACCTACCTATCATGGCATTTCCATAGCCATTCTGAGATATATTGCCATGCAACTTTTCACCGTTTCGTTTACTATGACACGCGCCATCATTGTCATAATGCTTTGCATGATCATGTAGTTGACATTGTATTTGTGGCAAATCCACCGTTCATAATTCTTTCATACATGTCACTCATGAGTCATTGCATATCCCGGTACACCACCAGAGGCATTCACATAGAGTCATATCTTGTTCTAAGTATCGAGTTGTAATTCTTGAGTTGTAAGAAAATAAAAGTGTGATGATCATCATTATAGAGCATTATCCCAAGTGAGGAAAGGATGATGGAGACTATGATTCCCCCACAAGTCAGGATGAGACTCCAGTCGAAAAAAAAGATGCCATAAAAAAGAGAATAGGCCCAAATAATAACAAAAAATGAGAGAAAAAGAGAGAAGGGACAATGCTACTATCCTTTTACCACACTTGTGCTTCAAAGTAGCACCATGATCTTCATGATAGAGAGTCTCCTTTGTTATCACTTTCATATACTAGTGGGAATTTTTCATTATAGAACTTGGCTTGCATATTCCAATGATGGGCTTCCTCAAAATTCCCTAGGTCTTCGTGAGCAAGCAAGTTGGATGCACACTCACTTAGTTTCTTTTTGAGCTTTCATATACTTATAGCTCTAGTGCATCCGTTGCATGGCAATCCCTACTCACTCACATTGATATCTATTGATGGGCATATCCATAACCCGTTGATACGCCTAGTTGATGTGAGACTATCTTATCCATTTTTGTCTTCTCCACAACCACCATACTATTCCACCTAAAGTGCTATGTCCATGGCTCACACTCATGTATTGCGTGAAGATTGCAGAAGTTTGAGAACATCAAAAGTATGAAACAATTGCTTGGCTTGTCATCTGGGTTGTGCATGATTTAAATACTTTGTGTTGTGAAGATAGAGCATAGCCAGACTATATGATTTTGTAGGGATAACTTTCTTTGGCCATGATATTTTGAGAAGACATAATTGCTTAGTTAGTATGCTTGAAGTATTATTATTTTTATGTCAATATTAAAATTTTGTCTTGAATCTTTCGGGTCTGAATATTCATACCACAATTAAGAAGAATTACATTGAAATTATGCCAAGTAGCATTCCACATCAAAAATTCTGTTTTTATCATTTACCTACTCGAGGACGAGCAGGAATTAAGCTTGGGGATGCTTGATATGTCTCCAACGTATCTATAATTTTTGATTGCTCCATGCTATATTATCTACTGTTTTGGACATTATTGGGCTTTATTATCCACGTTTATATTATTTTTGGGACTAACCTACTAACTGGAGGCCCAGCCCAGAATTGTTGTTTTTTGCCTATTTTAGGGTTTCGAAGAAAAGGAATATCAAACGGAGTCCAAATGGAATGAAACCTTCGGGAACGTGATTTTCTCACCGAACATGATCCAGGAGACTTAGACCCTACGCCAAGCACCCAACAGGGAGGCCACGAGGTAGGGGGCGCGCCTACCCCCCCCCCCTAGGCGCGCCCTCCACCCTCGTGGGCCCCTGTTGCTCCACCGACGTACTTCTTCCTCCTATATATACCTACGAACCCCCAAATGATCAGAGACGGAGCCAAAACCCTAATTCCACCGCCGTAACTTTCTGTATCCACGAGATCCCATCTTGGGGCCTGTTCCGGAGCTCCGCTGGAGGGGGCATCGATCACGGAGGGCTTCCACATCAACACCATAGCCTCTCTGATGAAGTGTGACTAGTTTACCTTAGACCTACGGGTCCATAGTTATTAGCTAGATGGCTTCTTCTCTCTTTTTGGATCTCAATACAAAGTTCTCCCCCTTTTTTGTGGAGATCTATTCGATGTAATCTTCTTTTGCGGTGTGTTTGTTGAGACCGATGAAGTGTGGGTTTATGATCAAGTTTATCTATGAACAATATTTGAATCTTCTCTGAATTCTTTTATGTATGATTGGTTATCTTTGCAAGTCTCTTCGAATTATTAGTTTGGTTTGGCCTACTAGATTGATCTTTCTTGCAATGGGAGAAGTGCTTAGCTTTGGGTTCAATCTTGCGGTGTCCTTTCCGAGTGACAGTAGGGGCAGTAAGGCACGTATTGTATTGTTGCCATCGAGGATAACAAGATGGGGTTTTCATCATATTGCATGAGTTTATCCCTCTACATCATGTCATCTTGCTTAAGGTGTTACTCTGTTCTTATGAACTTAATACTCTAGATGCATGTTGGATAGCGGTCGATGTGTGGAGTAGTAGTAGTAGATGCAGGCAGGAGTCGGTCTACTTGTCTTGGACGTGATGCCTATATACATGATCATACCTAGATATTCTCATAACTATGCTCAATTCTGTCAATTGCTCAACAGTAATTTGTTCACCCACCGTAAAATACCTATGCTCTTGAGAGAAGCCACTAGTGAAACATATGGCCCCCGAGTCTATCTTCATCATATTAAATCTTCCAATACTTAATTATTTTCATTGTTTTTATTTTACTTTGCATCTTTATCATAAAAATACCAAAAATATTATCTTACCATATCTATCAGATCTCACTCTCGTAAGTGACCGTGTAGGGATTCACAACCCCTTATCGCGTTGGTTGTGAGGATTTATTTGTTTTGTGTAGGTGCGAGGGACTCGCGCATAGCCTCCTACTGGATTGATACCTTGGTTCTCAAAAACTGAGGGAAATACTTACGCTACTTTGCTGCACCACCCTTTCCTCTTCAAGGGAAAACCAACGCAAGAGCTCAAGAGGTAGCAGCCCTATAGGGGCGTGCCCCAAGTAGGATTCCTTGTAACACCCACGATGCGGCTATATCTCCCACGTGTCGGAGCACGACTTAGAGGCATAACCGCATTGTATGCAATGTCGCAAGAGGGGTAATCTTTACACATCCCATGTACTGAATAAGAAAAGAGATACATAGTTGGCTTACAATCGCCACTTCACACAATAGCATAAATATCATTACAATCATCCGGATACAATCAAGGTCTGACTACGGAACCAAAATAAAGACAACCCCAAATGCATAATGTCCCCGATTGCCCCAACTGCGCTCCACTACTGATCGTCTGGAAAGGAAATGTAGTATCGTCTTGAGTCCTCATCGAACTCCCACTCGAGCTCAGTCGCATCTCCTGGAACGGTATCATCGGTCCCTACATCTGGTTTTTGGAAGTAATCTGTGAGTCATGGGGACTCAGCAATCTCACACCCTCGCGATCAAGACAATTTAAGCTTATAGGTAGGGAAAAGGTATGAGGTGGAGCTGCAGCAAGCACTAGCATATATGGTGGCTAACATACGCAAATGAGAGCGAGAAGAGAAAGGCAAGGCACGGTCGAGAAAGTATGATCAAGAAGTGATCCAAGTCTACTTACGTTCAAGCATAACCCGAGACCGTGTTCTCTTCCCGGACTCCGTCGAAAAGAGACCATCATGGCTACACACGCTGTTGATCCATTTTAATTAAGTAAAGTTTCAGGGTTTCTACAACCGGACTTTAACAAATTCCCATCTGCCATAATCGCGGGCACGGATTTCGAAAGTTCAAATCCCTACAGGGGTGTCCCAACTTAGCCCATCACAAGCTCTCACGGTCAACGAAGGATATTCCTTCTCCCAGGACAGCCCGATCAGACTCGGAATCCCGGTTACAAGACATCTCGACGATGGTAAAACTAAACCAGCAAAGCCACCCTATGTGCCGACAAATCCCGATAGGAGTCGCACATATCACATTCTCAGGGCAACGCCGGATGAGACTAGCTATGAGTAAAACCAACCCTCAAGGTTCCCCGAGGTGGCCCCGCAGGCAGCTCAGTTCAGACCAACACTCAGAGGAGCACTGGCCCAGGGGGGTTTAAAATAAACATGACCCTTGAGTCCGTGAAACCCAAGGGAAAAAGGCTAGGTGGCAAATGGTAAAACCAAGGTTGGGCCTTGCTGGAGGAGATTTATTCAAGGCGAACTGTCAAGGGGTTCCCATTATAACCCAACCGCGTAAGGAACGCAAAATCAAGGAACATAACACCGGTATGACGGAAACTAGGGCGGCAAGAGTGGAACAAAACACCAGGCATAAGGCCGAGCCTTCCACCCTTTACCAAGTATATAGATGCATTGAAGTAGACAAGATATAATAATGATATCCCAACAATAAACATGTTCCAACAAGGAACAAACTCCAATCTTCACCTGCAACTAACAACGCTATAAGAGGGGCTGAGCAAAGCGGTAACATAGCCAAACAACGGTTTGCTAGGACAAGGTGGGTTAGAGGCTTGACATGGCAATATGGGAGGCATGATAAAGCATGTGGTAGGTATCGTAGCATAGGCATAGCAATAGAGCAAGCATCTAGCAAGAAAAGATAGAAGTGATTTCGAGGGTATGGTCATCTTGCCTGCAAAGTTCTCCGAGTTGACGTAAGCTTGATCCTCGTAAACGTTCTCAACGGGTTCCTCGATCACGTACTCGTCTCCCGGCTCTACCCAAAGCAAGAACACAAGCAAAGGGAGACACAATCAACCACGGTGCAATGTGCAAGCAACATGATGCAAAAACATGGCATGATATGCGGGATGTGATATGCAATGCATATGCATGCTTCGGAAAGGAAAGATTGAACCAGGCCTCAACTTGGAAAACCAAGAGTTCCGCTGGAAGGATGGGTTGATTTCGGTCGAAATCGATATAAAGATCACCAGAATCGAATGCACGGTTTGCAAATGGCAAGCAAAACAATATTGGCACAAAGCTGCGACTAACAGCACGAGGCCATCTAAATGCATCAAGAACAACAAGCTACTGCACTCTAACATAGCAACAAATCACATGGCAGTGATCCACTCAATATGCTTGACAAAAGATGAACAATGAGCTACGGCTAGTTCACACAATAGCAGGTTCAAACGAGCATGGCAAAAGTGCAAAAGATATCAGGTTCACAGACTTAGTGAAATAACCAACATGGCAGGATTTAACATCAGGAAGCAATGTTTAGAGCAAGATAACAACATGCTACAGGAACATATCCTGGCAAATCAGGGCATGGCATGATACTACACAAAGCATACAACAAAAGTCCCTTACTGACCATAAGCCAAAAGGGATCAAAAAATACAATGGCACCCATGTAAACATAGCAAGTTTCCTTAGCCGATTCAGACTTGGCAGAAAACTGGAACATGGCAAAACAGAATTACGTAGGCATGTTTACGAGCTCGATGCACTCACCACAAGGCATTGCATGACAAGCTAAGCATACACCCAAAAAGTAGACATGATAAATAAGCTAACCATGGCAAGAACATACTCATAGTATGCATGGATAAACAACAACAACCTCGGCAAAATTGATTAACACATAAACAATATGCTAGGAACATTTTATAGCAAAAGTAGAGGAAGATTGAGTCATGCTAGGGTACTCCATAATTGCAAATAAAGACATGGATGGATAGAGCATAACAATATCTCAAAATCATCCTTACTGAACATGCTCAAAAGAGGCATGGATCACTCTGTAGCAACAAGAATACATGGCATAAAAATATCAACAGGGAAATAACTTAGAAGAATTCTAAGTCCCTAAAATCAGCAACATTATGAGAGCTACTTTGCATACTTGTGCTAGTCACCACAAAGATCACAAAAATACATGGCATACACCCCTGTAAAGATGACATGGCATACAACAAAACACATGTAGGGCTCAAGTTCATAGGAGGCACACATTAAACATGGCAAAAATGACAAATGTCCATAATCTGTTAAGAATCTGAAACTAACATTACATAGCACTCTTGCAACAGCATTTAAGGCATCAAGATGAACTCAAATGAACATGCTGCAATGGAATGAAATGAAGTGCACATCCAGACAAACAATTTGATATGCTACACGCACAAAACGGGGCCACAGATGCAAAGTTATGATGCGGTGAAGATAGCTAAAAAATACTGGGACTTAGGGAAAAAACGAAGTCAACCTCCCAGATCTGGATCTAGGGTTTCAGCGCGCTTTACGAGGTTCGCCAAAACAGTAGCTAGGTCGCCGGAGTTTGGGGAGAGGAGGCCGGAGCTGGAGCGGTGGCCGGACTTGGGCGTCGGGGCCGCCGGATCTGGCACCGGACGACGAGGGCGGCGAGGTGGCGCGGCTCCCAAGCTGCGCGGCGGAGCTCCTCGGGCGCGGTGGTCGGAGAAGAGGCGCGGCGGCCGGCGACATCGGCGGTGGCGGCGAGGAGGTAGAGCGGCGGCGTGGCGAGCCGGTGGAGGCGGGTGGCGGCGGATCCCGCGGGGATCAGGCGGCGGCGGCGTGGACCTCGGGGGGCCGATCCGGGCCGCATGGGCCGGCGCGGACAGGCGGCGATGTGGGGCTTGGGCGTGGTGACGTGGCGGGCGATGATTGGTGCGGAGCGGCGGCGGCGATTCGTCCAGCGTGGATCGGACGTGTCCGGTGCGCGGAGGGAGCGGGGCTAGGGTTTAGGGTGGTGTTTGATCCGAGATTTTCGGGGGAGATGCCTATTTATACATAGAAGGAGCTAGGAGGCTGCAAATTGAGCACGGTTTTCGGCCACGCGATCGTGATCGAACGACCGAGATGATGGAGGGGGTTTATCTGGGCTTTGATCCACTTTGGAGAGGTGTTGGGCTGCAACACACACGAGGCCTTTACGGTTCCTCGGTTAACCGTTGCATTATCAAACAAAGTCCAAATGGCACGAAACTGGACAGGCGGTCTATTGATAGTGAACCAAGGCCGCTTGACAAGTCTCGGTCCAATCCGAGAACGTTTAAGACCCGCACACGAAAAGAAGCAAAAGGGGACACTGGAGGACATAGGAGCGCCGAATGCAAAATGGACAATGGGGAAAATGCTCGGATGCATGAGACGAACACGTATGCAAATGCGATGCACATGATGACATGATATGAGATGCATGACAAAGACAAAAGCAACATGGAGACAAAACCCAACAACGAGGAAATATCATAACTTAGTGCCGAAAATGGCAATAGTTGGGATACAAACATGGCAGGTTACATATGGGGCGTTACAACACTCCACCACTACGAAAGGATCTCGTCCAGGGATCTAGGACTGGAAAAACTCCGGGTATTCGGAACAGAGGTGGTCCTCGTGTTCCCAGGTGGCTTCACGGTCGGAATGATGTGACCACTTCACTTTCAGGAATTTGATAGACTTGTTGCGAGTCTTGCGCTCAGTTTCTTCAAGAATAGCAACAGGATGCTCATGATAAGACAGGTCTTCTTGGAGATCAATCTCTTCAAAGTTGATGGTGCGGTCAGGAGTCTTGAAACACTTGCGGAGCTGAGACACATGAAACACGTCGTGCACATTTGCAAAGTTGGATGGAAGCTCAAGTTGATAGGCGAGATCGCCTCTTTTGCCAATGATCTTGAAAGGACCCACGTATCTAGGGGCAAGCTTCCCTTTGATACCGAAGCAACGAGTACCTTTCATTGGAGAGACGTGGAGGTCGACATGGTCTCCGATCTCGAAAGCCAAGTCACGATGCTTGCTATCATAGTAACTCTTCTGGCGTGATTGCGCGGCTTTGAGATTTTCACGAATGACTTTGCACATTTCTTCCGCCTCTGTGATCAAGTCATTGCCAAAAAGTTGGCGTTCACCAGTCTCTGAACAGGTAAGAGGAGTAGGGCACTTTCTGCCATAGAGAATCTCGAATGGGGCCTTGCCCGAACTCGCTCGGAAGTTGTTGTTGTAGGAGAACTCGGCATATGGAAGACAATCTTCCCACTTCATACTGAAAGAAATGACGCAAGCCCTGAGCATATCTTCAAGAATTTGATTGACTCGCTCGACTTGGCCACTAGTTTGAGGATGAAAAGTTGTGCTGAAGCGAATGCTGGTGCCCATGGCCTTCTGAAAAGAATCCCAGAACTTAGAGGTAAAGATGCTTCCATGATCTGAAGATATCAACTGCGGAATGCCGTGCAGAGAGACAATCTTGGAGGTATATAGCTCTGCCAACTGAGCTGCTGTGATAGACTCTTTGATAGGAAGGAAATGAGCCACTTTAGTGAGCTTGTCGATGACAATGAAGATAGCATCATTGCCACGCTTGGACTTGGGAAATCCAGTCACGAAGTCCATCTCAATATGGTCAAACTTCCATAAATTGAGAAGCCACAAAGAGGTAGAAGAATAAAACAACAAGGTACAGATATGAACAAATACTTGGTGAGGATTACCCAATCACAAACCAAATATCTGTGGAAGAAATACTAGAGCTACATGAATTCCCACCTATGAAACTCCCAAAATTTTCCGGTTATGCAATAAGGTGTTGGGGATATAGGGGAAGCATAATATCTCACCCAAAACTAGCAAATCCTACAACCAGTTGTATCCATCCTTCAACACATAACCAAGAAACCTTCGGAAATCATTTACCTCAACCTTCGAAAAGCATCTGTTCTACGAGTTATGGCAATACTCCCGAACTCCCGCCCCAGTACTAGGTGGCGTCGAGGTTATCTCACCAACAACTGCATAAAAGAGATTTTCGATGTCGGCGAAACTCAGGTATTCCAGAACTGCAATGATAACATTGTGACGACAACACCTCGGAGCTCAACTCCCCGGGACACTGCCACAACCCCTAAATGTCAGGAGGCACCAAGAACAATGTTCTCTTCACAAAACCATCGAAATGATTCCAAGATACCCGCGTGATCCTAAATTTTTTTAGTGAAATTTGAGAAGAGAAGAGTCAAAACTCTATGTCAGGATGCCTCACCAGAGTGACGAAGGGACTGAGGAGTAAAAAGAATCGTACTCTCCGATATATATATATATAATCCTAAAAGACTGAAAACATTTTTCTAGACTCAACAACGCCAACGATTCGATCAAGCAGGGGGCTCCTAAGTCGGGGAAGGCTTTGATTACCAACTTGTAACACCCACGATGCGGCTATATCTCCCACGTGTCGGAGCACGACTTAGAGGCATAACCGCATTGTAGGCAATGTCGCAAGAGGGGTAATCTTTACACATCACATGTACTGAATAAGAAAAGAGATACATAGTTGGCTTACAATCGCCACTTCACACAATAGCATAAATATCATTACAATCATTCGGATACAATCAAGGTCTGACTATGGAACCAAAATAAAAACAACCCCAAATGCATAATGCCCCCGATCGCCCCAACTGGGCTCCACTACTGATCTCCTGGAAAGGAAACGTAGTATCGTCCTGAGTCCTCATCGAACTCCCACTTGAGCTCAGTCGCATCTCCTGGAACGGTATCATCGGTCCCTGCATATGATTTTGGAAGTAATCTGTGAGTCACGGGGACTCAGCAATCTCACACCCTCGCGATCAAGACTATTTAAGCTTATAGGTAGGGAAAAGGTATGAGGTGGAGCTGCAGCAAGCACTAGCATATATGGTGGCTAACATACGCAAATGAGAGCGAGAAGAGAAAGGCAAGGCACGGTCGAGAAAGTATGATCAAGAAGTGATCCAAGTCTACTTACGTTCAAGCATAACCCAAGACCGTGTTCTCTTCCCGGACTCCGCCGAAAAGAGACCATCACGGCTACACATGCTGTTGATCCATTTTAATTAAGTAAAGTTTCAGGGTTTCTACAACCGGACATTAACAAATGCCCATATGCCCATAACCGTGGGCACGGCTTTCGAAAGTTCAAATCCCTGCAGGGGTGTCCCAACTTAGCCCATCACAAGCTCTCACGGTCAACGAAGGATATTCCTTCTCCCAGGATGGCCCGATCAGACTCGGAATCCCGGTTACAAGACATCTCGACAATGGTAAAACTAAACCAGCAAAGCCACCCGATGTGCCGACAAATCCCGATAGGAGTCGCACATATCTCATTCTCAAGGCAACGCCGGATGAGACTAGCTATGAGTAAAACCAACCCTCAAGGTTCCCCGAGGTGGCCCCGCAGGCAGCTCAGTTCAGACCAACACTCAGAGGAGCACTGGCCCAAGGGGGTTTAAAATAAACATGACCCTTGAGTCCGTGAAACCCAAGGGAAAAAGGCTAGGTGGCAAATGGTAAAACCAAGGTTGGGCCTTGCTGGAGGAGATTTATTCAAGGCGAACTGTCAAGGGGTTCCCATTATAACCCAACCGCGTAAGGAACGCAAAATCAAGGAACATAACACCGGTATGACGGAAACTAGGGCGGCAAGAGTGGAACAAAACACCAGGCATAAGGCCGAGCCTTCCACCCTTTACCAAGTATATAGATGCATTGAAGTAGACAAGATATAATAATGATATCCCAACAATAAACATGTTCCAACAAGGAACAAACTCCAATCTTCACCTGCAACTAACAACGCTATAAGAGGGGCTGAGCAAAGCGGTAACATAGCCAAACAACGGTTTGCTAGGACAAGGTGGGTTAGAGGTTTGACATGGCAATATGGGAGGCATGATAAAGCATGTGGTAGGTATCGTAGCATAGGCATAGAAATAGAGCGAGCATCTAGCAAGCAAAGATAGAAGTGATTTCGAGGGTATGATCATCTTGCCTGCAAAGTTCTCCGAGTTGACATAAGCTTGATCCTTGTAAACGTTCTCAACGGGTTCCTCGATCGCGTACTCGTCTCTCGGCTCTACCCAAAGCAAGAACGCAAGCAAAGGGAGACACAATCAACCATGGTGCAATGCGCAAGCAACACGATGCAAAAACATGGCATGATATGCGGGATGTGATATGCAATGCATATGCATGCTTCGGAAAGGAAAGATTGAACCAGGCCTCAACTTGGAAAACCAAGAGTGCCTCTGGAAAGATGAGTTGATTTCGGTCGAAATCGATATAAAGATCACCGGAATCGGATGCATGGTTTGCAAATGGCAGGCAAAACAATATTGGCACAAAGCTGCGATTAACAGCACGAGGCCATCTAAATGCATCAAGAACAACAAGCTACTGCACTCTAACATAGCAACAAATCACACGGCAGTGATCCACTCAATATGCTTGACAAAATATGAACACTAAGCTACGGCTAATTCACACAATAGCAGGTTCAAACGAGCATGGCAAAAGTGCAAAAGATATCACGTTCACAGACTTAGTGAAATAACCAACATGGCAGGATTTAACATCAGGAAGCAATGTTTAGAGCAAGATAACAACATGCTACAGGAACATATCATGGCAAAGCAAGGCATGACATGATACTACACAAAACATACAACAAAAGTCCCTTACTGACCATAAGCCAAAAGGGATCAGAAAATAAAATGGCACCCATGTAAACATAGCAAGTTTCGTTAACCGATTCAGATTTAGCAGAAAACTGGAACATGGCAAAACAGAATTACGTGGGCATGTTTACGAGCTCGATGCACTCACCACAAGGCATTGCATGACAAGCTAAGAATACACCCAGCAAGTAGACATGATAAATAAGCTAACCATGGCAAGAACATACTCATAGCAAGCATGGATAAACAACAACAACCTCGGCAAAATTGATTAACACATAAACAATCTGCCAGGAACATTTTATAGCAAAAGTAGAGCAAGATTGAGTCATACTAGGGTACTCCATAATTGCAAATAAAGACATGGATGGATAGAGCATAACAATATCTCAAAATCATCCTTACTGAACATGCTCAAAAGAGGAATGGATCACTCTGTAGCAACAAGAATACATGGCATAAAAATATCAACAGGGAAATAACTTGGGAGCTATTTTGAGAGCTATTTTGCATGCTTATGCTAGTCACCACGAAGATCACAAAAATACATGGCATACACCCCTGTAAAGATGACATGGCATACAACAAAACACATGTAGGGCTCAAGTTCATAGGAGGCACACATTAAACATGGCAAAAATGACAAATGTCCATAATCTGTTAAGAATCTGAAACTAACATTACATAGCACTCTTGCAACAGCATTTAGGGCATCAAGATGAACTCAAATGAACATGGTGCAATGGAATGAATTGAAGCGCACATCCAGACGAACAATTTGATATGCTACACGCCCAAAACGAAGCCACAGATGCAAAGTTATGATGCGATGAAGATAGCTAAAAAATACTGGGACTTGGGGAAAAAACGAAGTCAACCTCCCTGATCTGGATCTAGGGTTTCATTGCGCTTTACGAGGTTCGCCGGAACAGTAGCTAGGTCGGCGGAGTTTGGTGAGAGGAGGACGGAGCTGGAGCAGTGGCCGGACTTGGGCGTCGGGGCCGCCGGTTCTGGCACCGGACGACGAGGGTGGCGAGGTGGCGCGGCTCCCGAGCTGCGCGGCGGAGCTCCTTAGGCGCGGTGGTCAGAGAAGAGGCGTGGCGGCCAGCGACATCGGCGGTGGCGGCGAGGAGGTAGAGCGGCGGCGCGGCGAGCCGGTGGAGGCGGGTGGCTGTGGATCCCACGGGGATCGGGCGGCGGCGGCGTGGGCCTCGGGGGCCCGGCCCGGGCCGCGCGGGCCGGTGCGGACAGGCGGCGATGTGGGGCTCGGGCGTGGTAACATGGTGGGCGATGATTGGTGCGGAGCGGCGGCGGCGATTCGTCCGGCGCGGACCGGACGTGTCTGGCACGCGGAGGGTGCGGGCTAGGGTTTAGGGTGGTGTTTGATCCGAGATTTTCGGAGGAGATGCCTATTTATACATAGAAGGAGCTAGGAGGCTCCAAATTGAGCACGGTTTTCGGCCACGCGATCATGATCGAACGACCGAGATAATGGAAGGGGTTTAGCTGGGCTTTGGGCCACTTTGGAAAGGTGTTGGGATGCAACACACACGAGGCCTTTATGGTTCCTCGGTTAACCGTTGGATTATAAAACGAAGTCCAAATGGTATGAAACTTGACAGGCGGTCTACCGGTAGTGAACCAAGGCTGCTTGGCAAGTCTCTGTCCAATCTGAGAACGTTTAACACCCGCACACGAAAAGAAGCAAAAGGGGACACCGGAGGACATAGGAGCGCTGGAATGCAAAACGGACAACGGGGAAAATGCTCGAATGCATGATACGAACACGTATGCAAATGCGATGCACATGATGACATGATATGAGATGCATGGCAAAGACAAAAGCAACACGGAGACAAAACCCAACAACGAGGAAATATCATAACTTAATGCCGAAAATGGCAAGAGTTGGGATACAAGCATGGCAGGTTACATATGGGGCGTTACATTCCTACTAGGAATAGGAATCCTATTCCTAGTAGGTTTCCAACAAGGAAGAGAGGAGGAAGGAGAGGGAGAGAGGGAGAAGGAAAGGGGGCGCCCCCATCCCTAGTCCATTTCGGACCCAAGGGGGAGGGGGCACGCGGCCTGCCCTAGCCGCCCCTCTCTCTCTCCACTAAGGCCCATGAGGCCCATTAGTTCCCCCAGGGGGTTCCATTAACCCTCCGGCACTCCGGTTTTATCCGGAACATTTTCGGTGTCCGAATATAGTCATCCAATATATCAATCTTTATGTATCGACCATTTCGAGACTCCTCGTCATGTCCGTGATCACATCTGGAACTCTGTACTACCTTCGGTATATCAAAACACATAAACTCATAATATCGATCGTCATCGAACGTTAAGCGTGCGGACCCTATGGGTTCGAGAACTATGTAGACATGACCGAGACACTTCTTCGGTCAATAACCAATAGCGGAACCTGGATGCTCATATTGGCTCCTACATATTCTACGAACATCTTTATCGGTCAAACCGCATAACAACATATGTTGTTCCCTTTGTCATCGGAATGTTACTTGCCCGAGATTCGATCGTCGGTATCTCAATACCTAGTTCAATCTCGTTACCGGCAAGTCTCTTTACTCGTTCCATAATGCAACATCCCGCAACTAATTCATTAGTTACATTGCTTGCAAGGCTTATAGTGATGTGCATTACCGAGAAGGCCCAGAGATACCTCTCCGACAATCGGAGTGACAAATCCTAGTCGATCTATGCCAACTCAACAAACACTATCAGAGACACCTGTAGAGCATCTTTATAATCACCCAGTTACGTTGTGACGTTTGATAGCATACTAAGTGTTCCTCCGGTATTCGGGAGTTGCATAATCTCATAGTCATAGGAACATGTATAAGTTATGGAGAAAGCAATAGCAATAAACTAAACGATCATAGTTCTAAGCTAACAGATGGGTCAAGTCAATCACGTCATTCTCTAATGATGTGATCCCGTTCATCAAATGACAACTCTTGTCCATGGCTAGGAAACTTAACCATCTTTGATTAACGAGCTAGTCAAGTAGAGGCATACTAGTGACACTCAGTTTGTCTATGTATTCACACATGTACTAAGTTTCCGGTTAATACAATTCTAGCATGACTAATAAACATTTATCATGATATAAGGAAATATAAATAACAAATTTATTATTGCCTCTAGGGCATATTTCCTTCACGCGATAAATGGGTTGTCAATCCCTTCACGGTCACTTGGAAAAGTGAGATCTGATAAAGATAGTAAAATAAAAAAAAATTGGTATTTTTGTTGTATAGATTGGAAAGTAAAGATTGCAAAAAAAGTAAATGAGATGCGATGTAAATAAAAGAGATGCAATATAATAAAAAAGAGACCCGGGGGCCATAGGTTTCACTAGTGGCCTCTCTTAAGATAGCATGTATTACGATGGGTGAACAAATTACTGCCGAGAAATTGATAGAAAAGCGCATAGGTATGAGAATATCTAAGGCAATGATCATAAATATAGGCATCACATCCGTGTCAAGTAAATCGAAACGATTCTGCATCTACTACTATTACTCCACACATTGACCGCTATCCAGCATGCATTTAGAGTATTAAGTTCATAAGAACAGAGTAACGTTTTAAGCAAGATGACATGATGTAGAGGGATAAACTCAAGCAATATGATATAAACCCCATCTTTTTATCCTCGATGGCAACAATACAATACGTCCCTTGTTGCCCCTACTGTCACTAGGAAAGGACACCGCAAGATTGAAGCCAAAGCCAAGCACTTCTACCATTGCAAGAAAGATCAATCTAGTAGGCCAAACTAAACCGATAATTCGAAGAGACTTGCAAAGATATCAAATCATGCATATAGGAATTTAGAGAAGAACCAAATAATATTCATAGACAATCTTGTTAATAAACCCACAATTCATTGGATCTCGGCAAACACACTGCAAAAGAGTGTTACACTGAATAGATCTCCAAGAACATCGAGGAGAACTTTGTATTGAGAATCAAAGAGAAAGAAGAAGTCATCTAGCTAATAACTATGTATCCGAAGGTCTGTGGTTAGCTACTCACGCTTTATCGGAGAGGCTATGGTGTTGATGTAGAAGCCCTCCGTGATCGATTCCCCCTCCGGCAGATCGCCGGAAGAGGCCCCAAGATGGGATCTCATGGATACAGAAGGTTGCGGCGGCGGAAAAGTGGTTTCGTGGCTCTCTGTGATCGATCTATGTTATAAGAGTATATATAGGTGGAAGAAGTACGTCGGTGGAGCTACGAGGGGCCCACGAGGGTGGGGGCGGCCCTCCTGCCTTGTGGCGTTCCAGACTTCAACTCTAAGTCTCCTGGTTTGCTTTTGGTCCAAGAAAGATCATCGCGAATGTTTCATTCCGTTTGGATTTCGTTTAGTATTTGTTTTCTGCGAAACTCTAAAATAGGCAAAAAAACATAAACTGGCACTGGGCCTCCGGTTAATAGGTTAGTCCCAAAAATAATATAAAAGAGCATATTAAAGCCCGTTAAACATCCAAAACAGATAATATAATAGCATGGAATAATAAAAAATTATAGATACGTTAGAGACGTATCAGTGCTCGGTTGGCGATGTGGATGGTTGGTGTGGCTTCTTGTGTGGCAACGATGACGGCTTTGGGTGAAGTTGGTTTGCAGCTGAGTTTTGGTAGTCGGTCTCATCCGGCGTGTTCGAGGGGTTGCCGAGCCTCACATTGTGTTTCTGGAGTCGGAGCTGCTGAGGAGGGGCCCTTGCGGCGACGATGACGTGAGGCGGGTGGTCGGTTCCGGCGCAGGCTCAATGCTTTTCTCCTGCAATGCTTGTCGACGGAGTCGGAGCTGCCGGTTGCCATCGCGTGTGGTTGACTGTTTGGCTTTGGCCGACGCAGGCCTCGGCGTTTGCTTCAGGTGTGGTCTACATCGATGGTCGTCGATGGTGGAGTCGAAGTCGCCCTCGTGGAGGTGTGATGACGATGGCACCGGGTTGCAACCTCGATGGCGTTCTCTCCTTTGCGACGTGTGTGCGTTCTTGTGTGGGTTGCCAGGTCGCCATGTGTGTCCTGTGTGGGCGTGTTGTAACGGTTTTCGTCCGGTTTTCTGTTAATTGACCGGACAACTCTCTTTTTTTTATTAATGAGATAAGGCAAAGCTTTTGCCTCTGTTTCAAAAAAAATATCGGTCTAATAATTTAATAAAAAAATCAGAAAAAGAAACTATTCAAGCTAACAAAAATCAACTAAACAAGCCTTCTGGCGTCGTGTATTATGCCATTTACTACATCCGAAAGAGCCTATTCCAGCAAGGGGTGTCGGACGGTGACCGCGCAATCAGGCGAGTGCCAGCGAACATTGGTCAAAGTTTCGTTTACGTGCCAAAATGTACACTTAATCAGACCTTGAATATCATCACTGCGTGTGGAATGCATTTCACTTCGTCGGTTATCTAGGGGGTGCCTCGCCCGTTTATTTGAACAGGTTTGGCGAGCACACGTGAGACACCTGCACTGCCCTGCCACGATTTGTCCATTTTAGTGGTGTTTGGCCTGCCATTTTAGCCCTGCACGCATGCAGGGGTACGTATATGGTTGCTCGGTAGCGACGTTTCTTTTCTCCACGAAAAGGAAACACCGACAGGCCGCATGGGCTCCAGCGGGTCAGTCCAATCTTTCTACGTGCGCCTGCCACCCAAAAAGATTCGGAATCTAATAACGCCCCAACCTCAGGTCAGGGTACCTATTTTAGTTAGAAGCAGGACAACTTCGTCCTTTAATTTATTTTTTGACAAAAAATTACTGTGTGTATCAATTAACCTGTCATGTGTCAGTAGAGTTGCTATAAGAGCAACTCCAATGGGACGACACATTTTGTCTACGGCTATTTGTTTTAGTCGGCGCGGATAGAAAAGGCGGCTCAACGCGCCGACCCATTTTTTAGCCTGATTTGCGTCGGCGCGGACACGCGACGGACGCGCACGCTCGCCTATTTCTGTCCCCGGGCCCGCTGGTCTGCGACACATTGACCTCCCCTCCCTCGGCCAACAAGCAACCCTCGCCCCCGCCTTCTCCGTCACTGACGTCGCCGCCCATTTTTGCCGGCGACTCTTCCAGTTGCCGCCGCCTCCACATCCGCCCAGCAACGCCGTCCCTGCCCCCAGTCGCCCGCCGCTGCCGTTTTGCCGCCGGAGAGCAAACTGGTTCCCGCCGCCGCTTCCCCCATTGCCCAGCCGCCCCGCGACCAAGAAGACGCCTCGCCGCCCCCGCCACATACGACTGGCACGCTCGTCCGACGCCGTCACACTCGTCGGACTCCGGCAGGGCAGCTAGCTGGTCTGTGGGCGCCGCGTCTCCCCTCGCCGGCCGTCTCCTTCGTCGACGCCCGCAAACTGTTCGACAATTTGCCAAGGTACGAAAATGAACTCCGTCGACGAGTTCTTTTTCCACAATTTCATTTGCGACTCCAACGATTCGTCGTCCGACGAGGAGGAGGAGATATTGGCAGCCGTGTTGGTCCATCACCACCTCAACAACCAGCGGCCGTTGTTTCGTGGTTCCATTCCGGGCCACCTACCAGCGTTGAATCGTAACCGGGAGAGCGGGCATTTTCTTCTCTGGAAGGACTACTTCGATGCCACCAACCTATACCACCGACCTACGACCGCAAGAACGGGGAGGGCAACATAAGCCCAAAATTAAGCAGAGGTACCCGCGGTACTAGATCACGGTAGTACCACATGAAGTGGTACTACCGCTGCTAGGAGCGGTACTACCGCTAAGATGCCACCAAGAAACCCAAGCATAGAAACAAGAGGAACTCCAAGTGCTGGGAAGGAAAGAAGGATGCAAATGAAATGTGTAAGTGTTGATTCCACCCTAAATTTTCCACTACGTACCCCCTCTTGATAGCAGCCCCGTCGATAACGCAGGCCAAGTTGGCCGACCGCACAGGCCCCCCGATATTTTGGGGCCCCGAAATCACTGGAAACATAAAAGGCCCGGTAGCCCAATCAGGTTATTTGATCGCATGCTGCTCGTCGTCTCGTCCTACATGCCCATCTCGCAGTACCGCACTCGCAGCCGCCTAGCCCGATCGCATCAGGGACCAGGATTCTGTCCACCGATCTGAATGCTCCTACTACAGTCGTGCTGCTCGCCCTCCCGTCGCCGTCCTCGTCCAGTTCTCCTCCTGTGTCACTGGTTGTCGCCAGACGCCATGTATAGTTCCCTCAAGCATCCCCACGTGAGTGTTCGAGGCCTATTAGTTTCAGATAGGACTCGATTTGCTTAAGATAATAGGGTTATGTATTTTGAATTTTGGATATCGAAAATGGAAACAACTCTGCATCTTCTGATCGAAGATCAAAGTGCGCACTCCTTCAGTCATGCTAACAATCGTACATATGCAGATATGCTATTTGTCTTCAAAATTTTGGTACAGAAAATGACCACGTTAATAATTAATAAGCTGAGCATTAGCCATTGTAGATCGGCTTGATTGATAAATAGTAATAAATTATTTTATGCTTTATAATCAAAAGTTCAAATTTCACGGAATCGGATCCTCTAACATGAAGAAGAGAAGTCATGTAAGCTACAGTAACCCTGACTTTCCTTCTTCACATTCATAGGATTAAGACTAAAATAATTTGAATTAATTTGCAAATTAAAAATCTACTGTAGACATTTACAAAAAATACATACAAACAAAATTATGATGCAATAAAATCAATTTCAGATTTATTTCTATGAACAGTAATTGTGTACAGTAACATGCCACTACAGTGTTCTCTACAGTACCCCTGACTTTCCTTCTCCATTTTGCACTAGCTTGCACTGTAGCTTACCTGACTTCTCTCCTCTATGTTAGAGGATCCGTTCCCAAATTTCACCTGGATTGCTAGAACTATTTTTCGGAGATAGTTACTCAATCGTCAAAGATTTTGGTATGGTTGATCATTCAAATTTCAAGGTATGGTCCTAGTTTCTTTTCTTATCATATAATAAATGACAAGCCTATAACTCATGCATGTATTGTTTGAATGATGGCTTTTGTTATGCTTTTAGGTAGAACATGGGTTAGTTTATTACTTATATAACCTTTTACTCTATTATTAGGATTAATTTCGGATAAATTTCAAAATATTATACCAAACTGCTAAATGAGAGTATGTTATAGTTATATAGAATTTTTTAAAAATAGGGCCACATTTCGCCTTTTGCCCCGGGCCCCCAAATTTCTAAAGACGGCCTTGCTTGATAGTACGGATTTCCTACGACTCAAGTCCACCAAAAAGAAATCGTCGGAAAACAACCGTCTTCACTCTTAACCATCGAGGAGCGTTCCATTTCATATACTCTCTGAAATACTCAATGCACACGGTTAGTACGTAAAACACATTGTCATCAATCACCAAAACTACTAAGGGTAAAATATGCCCTAACAAGTTGATCACTACTGTTATGGTGATAAACCTAGTGCTTCTTCGCGAAATGTGGGTGGTCTTTGAAGGTGTCTTTCGATAGAGTGGAATGCTCTATTTTGCATCTTGGTCCTATGGCTCCTTCTCCCACCGCTACATTTGACTAACTTTGGCGTCATTAGGGATCTGGTGAGGTTATACCTCTCGAAATCTATATGATCGGCTCTAGGATGGTCATCTGAAAGGGCATTTCCCTACTTTATGTTTTCGATGATGATGACAACCCTTTGTTGGTCTAATCTTGTGCTAAATGTTTCGGGTTCTCGATGCTTAGGCCTACATCGGAAAGTTGTTCTCTCTCGTAGAAAAAGATCGAAGACAGAGTCCTCTATGATTTTTATCTCTTTGGTCATAGGGAACACGTACTATCAAGAGGGAATCCTCATTGGAAAGAACTGGGGGAATCTATTCACGTACACCTTCCTCACCCCTCCTTTGTCTTTCTCAGGTGTGTGAGAGAGAGAGTTTCCCTTATCTTCTTCTGCTCACTGTTACTTCCTAGCAGTTGTACCGCTCTCTGGAGCGGTTGTATCGCTGGTTCTTGACGCTCACCAGCTTTGATCGAGCGGTTGTACCGCTGCTTCCGGGTGGTGGTACCGCCACCATGCTCTGCAAAAGCTAGGGCGTTGGTCCCGGCCATGCACCGCCCAAGTACCGCTCAAGGTCTGGTTTGATGCGGTTCTCGGGCGGTAGTGGCCCGGTTGGTTCGGTCGTTCCTCGATGACCGGTACCATCGGTGATCTGAGCGGTTCTTCCGCTCAGAACTTAGCCGCCCAAGAGCTCAAGGCCATGCGGTTGTTCCGGCCATGCACCGCCCAAGTACCGGTCAAGCTTCTGTTTTGATGCGGTAGTTGTGCGGTGGCTAGGTGGTTAGTCAGGTTATTTTCTTAACCGGTACTACCGCCTGCTGGCCCGGTTGTACCGCCTGGTAGGTTTTTGCATATACACCGTGAGTCCCGGTTGTACCGGGACAAGGACCGGTTGTACCGCTGCAGTGCTAAAAACGCAGTAACGGCTGGAATTTAGGGTTGCTATATAAGGGTGCTTCTCCCACCTACCACTCTGACCTTTGACCTCTCTCACTCCACCATTAATGCACCTCAAGCTCTCTTGCCCGATCTCTCTCTCTCTAGCCACTCAAATTTGTTGATTTGCTAGGGATTGAAGGAGGAGACCTAGATCTACACTTCCACCAAAGGATATTTGCTTCCTCCATACTTTCTTGTGTGGATTTTGTTACTCTTGGGTGTTTGAGCACCCTAGATGGTTGAGGTCACCTCGGAGCCATATTCCATTATGCTGAAGCTTCGTGGTTTCGTTGGGTGCCTCCAATTAAGTTGTGGAGAGAGCTCCAACCTAGTTTGTAAAGGTTCGGTCGCCGCCTTCAAGGGCACCAATAGTGGAATCACGGCATCTCGCATTGTGTGAGGGCGTGAGGAGAATATGGTGGCCCTAGTGGCTTCTTGGGGAGCATTGTGCCTCCACACCGCTCCAACGGAGACGTACTTCCCCTCAAAAGGAAGGAACTTCGATAACACATCCTCGTCTTCACCAGCTCCACTTTTGGTCATCTCGTCCCTATACTTTTGCAAGCTTACTTGTGTTACTTTTCTTGCTTGCTTGTGTGCTTGTGTGTGTTGCATCATATAGGTTGCTCACCTAGTTGCATATCTAGACAACCTACTTTGATGCAAAGTTTAATTTGGTAAAGAAAAGCTAAAAGTTGTTAGTTGCCTATTCACCCCCCCCCCCCCTCTAGTCAACTATATCGATCCTTTCATCATCCAACCCTCTTCTTCGTTTTCTTCTCCTAGATAGATTTGATTCCAGGCCTTGATCTTAGGCATCTTCTGTCTCTGATCGCCGCGTCAACAACATTTTTTTGCTCTGATGGTGCTTTAGAGGTCCAGAGGCAACATCTAGTTTTGATCACAGAGCGCTGCTGACAACCGCGGGAGGAAGGCACTGTCACAAGGACCAATTTGTAATTTTAATTTCTTTAAGACTTATAAGAGTTGGTCGACTTTAGTATATGGCCTTTGGCCTTTCCAGAGAAGTTGAGAGCTCGGCAGCTATGACAGAACAAATCAAGTTCATACCCATTTCAAGAGAGTATGTATGGTCGACTTTATATCATTAATATTTTGCGGATATGGCAATTGGCGTTTCCCATATCTTGGGTCCTCAAATATGTCTAGTATATACATTGTCTGTAGACAAAATTACTTAAATATAATTTTTGAAGAGCCTACATGATGCATGGCCATTTCTTATTGGCTTCGCTTTTCAAAATGGTATTTCCCCATTTTTTGTTACTTTTTGTAATTGGGATTAGGTAATGATTATATTTTAGATTTAGTGATTTTATTATCAACGTGCATGGTAAGCTAATGATTAATGCAAACAAAGAGCATACTAAAATATAAAGCTTTGGGCCAACGGTCCCATGATTTGTCCATTTTCTTTCTGTTTGCTTTATGTTTTGGTCGATTTTTCATATTATCCCTACAACGCAGACGGTAACACTCTCTATTACCAAGTAGCTTAATCCTTTCTTAATTTTAACAAATTTCCATAGCGTTTAAATGAACATACAACTATCCTCATCGTATCCACTTTGCTCTCCATGCAACCTAGGACTAACAGAATTGCACTTCTTTTACAAGGGAAAAGAATTGCACATTTGCTAATGACTACAATTGTAATGTAATGTGTCACTTTTGTGGCTTAGATTTCAGGAAAATCCAGACAACTGAAATTAGTTAAAAATATATACTTTCTCCATTCCAAAGTATTAGGCATATAATTTTTTTTCGCGAAGTCAATCATTATGAAATTTGATAAGTTCATAGGACAAACTAGGAATATCTTAAATACTAAATTAATAAAATATAAAAATATATTTCATGCAATCTAATGATACTGATTTCGTATTCTCGATGTTGATATTTAAAGCAAACAAAAGATTAAAAAGATTAACATTTGTACAAATGTATACACCTTTTATATTTCAGAATTGGGGGGGGGGGGGGGTCCTAAACACACATATGGATACTAACGGAGGTTTTACAGAACCCCACCCCCCATGCTAATAACCTCCCCCCCCCCCCCGAATTTCACGTGGGTGGGCCCCTCCTTCCTCCTTAATCTCCATTGAGAAAATGGCACCTAATACCGGCCATTATGAATCCGTAAAAACCTATCTGTTCCATCACTATAGCATTACTCGCCTTTTTATGCCCAACCAAAATGTAAAACACAAAGACAAATACTTCCTTCATTCGTAGAGTTTTAAAATTGAGGGGGGGAAACACATGGCTGTAATTTCATGCTCATTTGAATAGTACATGATTTAATTTGTACTGAAATATGTCCGAATGCACCATACCAAAAACAAAAGACTGTCTCCAATAGGTTGGAGTGAATGAGCACTTTCTTTAAGCGTATGCATAAGCATTAGTTCTTGCCCTTCCAGTTTCACAATGTTATTTAGGAAAACCATCCAGTATTTTGTCATATGAACCAAACATCTCACATATAAAAAATTCATAAGATCTCAACCCTCTATTTTCTGATAAAATCGGTTGAATTAAAGTGGCCTTAAGTTTTTCTTTTTCTTCTATATTACAAATAACGAAGCGAATTCTAGGCAGAAAGGAAATGAAAATATACCCTAGGAAAAAGGAAGAAAACAGACGACATGAGTTGTTCCTATCATCCACAGGTATAGCCCCACCCCATGGCCGAGTCACTGACCCACTTAACAAATCCAAAATCTCAGGGCGCCTTGACGGCGGAGGAGAGTGCAGATAGGGAGCGGCAAAGGCGGAACAGGCCGAACGCTGTGAGCCTGGAGGAGTTCGCGGACTCCAACGTCCCGCCGTGGCAGATCCTCAAGGACCGAGAGCTCGCAACAGCCTGGATCATCGACCAGTCGACGACCACGGTCGAGATGGGCACGCGCCATCTCCGCCGCCTCGACGAGGAGATAGCGAAGTATGGGGAGAAGTGATCTCTAAGTGAGACCACCGCCGCTCCTGCCTCTGGCAAAGTCCCGTCGCCCGTCTCTCGAGGGGGGAGGGGGTGGTGAAGGGGAATCTTAAATGCACAAATGGATACTAACAGAGGTAATACGGAACCCCCCATACTAATAACCTCCCCCCCCCCGTGTGAATTTCACGTGGGTGGTACCCTCCTTCCTCCTTAATCTCCATTGAGAAAATGGCACCTAATGCCAATCATTTTGGATTCGTAAAAACCTGTTTGTTCTATAAAACATAAAGATAAAGTCTTCCTTCATTCGTAGACTTTTAAAATGGAGGGGGAGGGGGGCACATGATTGTAATTTCATGCCCAGTTGAATAGTACATGATTTAATTTGTACCGAAATATGTGTGAATGCACCATAGCAAAAACAAAGACTGTCTCCAAATAGGTTGGAGTGAATGAGCACTTTCTTTAAGCGTACGCATAAGCATTAGGTCTTGCCCTTTGAGTTTCAAAACGTTACTTAGGAAAACCATCCAGTACTTTGTCATATGAATCAAACAACTCACATATAAAAAATTCATAAGATCTCAACCCTCTATTTTCTGATAAAATCGATTGAGCTAAAGTGGCCTTAAGTTTTTCTTTTTCTTCCTTTTCATTCTCGTTAGAGGAAGAGGTCATAAGCAGCCAGTTTAATATCTCTGGAACAAGAATACTCCCTCTATAAACCCTCTTCCAATGCAAAGGTGCTTAGGCCCTTCCCAGCTCCAACTTGTACAGGTGCTAAGCCTGCCATGTAGACAAAAAATCTGATGTGGCGAGACAATTAAGAGGAAAGAGATGAGTTTGGTGATCCCACAAAGAACCAATACCAAGCGCGCAAACCTAGGTCAAACATTTAAATGAAGCAAGCTCACAAATGCATGAGAGAGTTTAGTAGTAGCTTAGTCATTAAATGAAAGGAGCTTAGCAACAACAACTTAAGCACCATTGGGGACTATGGTTGCTAAACTATTTAATGTGCTTAGCACCTCATCTAAGCAACTATCTACTCCATCATTTCCGGTTTATAAGGCTCAATTCAAAAATCTCACCAACCAAGGTAGATGATGAGTGGTGAAATATTTTTTGTAGTTTGCAAAAGCACCCAATTAATGCTCTTGTTTTCCTAAAAAAATATGTTTACGAATGCATTAATTGCAATGCATGCATGCATAAAGTGCATGCATTGGTCAGTTTTCTCTTAATACTTGCATGCAATGATTTAATGCACCTTGAAGTCTGAACATGTGATGAGGAACAATCAAATTGAGCCTTATAAAATGGAAAAACTAAAATTTTGAGATAAGTCCTATAAACCGGAAAGGAGGGAGTATTGGGAGAGGTCTTAGATGAAGTGCTAAGTGCATTAAATACATTAGCAACTCATCTCCTCAATGCATAGGTGCTTAACTTGTTGTTGCTAAGCACACTTTATTTAATGAGTTAGCACCTAAAGTCTTTCATGCATTGGTCAAGTTGTTTCATTTAAGTGGTTAGCATAGGTTCTCGCGCTTGGCATTGATTCTTTCTGGGTCATCAAAATACTCTCTCCCCTCATTAAATGTTGTGCCATGTCATTTTTTTGCTTATGTGGCATACTTAACACTTGTCCATCATGAAGCACTGGGAAGCACCTAAAATGTATATATAGGGTGTAATAAATAAAAGATATTAATAACGGAGCGGAAACCGGACGAGGAAGGAAATGAAAACAGGCCCTAGCAAAAAGGAGGAAAACAGACGACATGAGCTGTTGCTGTCATCCACAGGCGGAGCTCCACGCCATGGCTGAGTCACCGACCCCCTTTAATAAATCCAAAATCCGCAGGATAGCGCCATCAACACCCCGTCACGTTTTACCCTTCGGCTCCTCCATCCCCCTCCGCCCCCGCTACCATCTCCCACCCCAACAAGCCCTCCTCCCCTCGGCCCTCCTATAAATACCGCTCGCGATTTGCCTCCTGCAGAGCAGAGCCGAGCATACCCCATCTATTACCGTCTTCTCGGACCGTGCTTCCCTGCCGCCCTCGCTGCTGCTGCGAGCTCCGGTCGGCAATCTTTTCCCGGTTCAAGATGACCATCATCATCGAGCAGCCTCAGTTCGGTGAGACTCTTCTTACCCATCTCATTTGCGTGCGTGCTTCTTTAATAATTCCCTCGCCTGTTCTTGTTGAGTTTCTGTTCATGTTTCTCGGAGGTTGAGTGCGCAAACAGCGCGCTGTGGGACAGGCGGCATGATGCTGATAATTTGGTTCGAATTTCTGTTGGCCGGTTGCAGATGCGGCGGCGGAGAGGAAGGTCGCCGGCGACCCGGCGGAGCTCGTGCTCGACGGCGGCTTCACCGTACCGGACTCCAACGCCTTCGGCCACACCTTCAGGTGAGTTCTCATGGGTTTTCTTTCCTCGAGCTCCCATGGTTCTTTGGTTGAAAAAAAATAATATCAATTCAAGTCAGATGTACATACATTTGCACCTTTTAAGGGGTGAACCATGTTCCTCCTGTTGAAATTTTGTTTGCGTCCCACGAGAAAGGACAAAACAAAGGGAGTCGGCTGAAATTTCTGAAGCCTTAGATCAAAAACCAGCGCACCAGATTATGTCTTCTTTCTCCAACAATTCTCTCCCGAACAGATGTGTTCTGTCCCGTATTCTCCTTCCTCCCGCCGCCTGCTGCCACCGGCAGGGCCGCCTGCTGCCGCCACCCGCGGCCGGCGGCGCTCCAGCGGCAACCTCGACGCCCCGTCCTCCCCTCAACCTCTCCCCACCGTCATGCTTGCCTTCGCCTCCGAGCATCCCTCTAAACAGGCAAACCACGTGAGATTTTCCGATGAACCTGCACCCCCGCAGCACCCCTAAGATAGACAAGGAGGTTGTTGCTTCCCTTGCACCCCCCTAGTTCCCGCCCCCCACACCCTAAGATAGACAAGAATGCTATCCATAACGGTATTGGGAAGAACCTCCTAGAAGGAGCTGAAACTAATAACACGCTGTCCTCCTGCTAGGGAAATTGACTAAAATTGGAGTAGCAGAACTTAAGCTGGGCAAGAATCTTATCATTTTTCGCAATATATAAATAAATAAAACTCGGCAAGGAACTCCCACGGGATATGCTAGGAAATTGACTAAAATTGTCCATCAAAAACATTTTTCTGGATCTCAGCTTTCAAAGCCTTCCGTTTTCTTTCTTTCCGCGATAAGCAGAGCTCGCATGGCAGGGCATTGTCCCCACACGCACTCCGTGCCACATGCTTATCAAACCTTTCCGCGTATCAGATTGATAACTACTACAACCCCTGTTCCTAAATATAAGACGTGATATAGAAGTGGTATGTACCACAAACGAACAATACTGAAGTGGAAATTGATACATGCGTCCAGGGACTACGACGCGGAGTCGGAGCGGAAGAAGACTGTGGAGGAGTTCTACCGCGTGAACCACATCAACCAGACGTACGAGTTTGTGCAGCGGATGCGGGACGCATACGGGCGGCTGGACAAGACGGAGATGAGCATCTGGGAGTGCATCGAGCTTCTCAACGAGTTCATCGACGACAGCGACCCTGACCTGGACATGCCGCAGATCGAGCACCTCCTCCAGACCGCCGAGGCCATCCGCAAGGACTACCCCGATGAGGACTGGCTCCACCTCACTGGCCTCATCCATGGTAACTTAACTAACTTTTACATGTGTAGCCTTCTTTTTTTCTAAAACAGAGGCAAAAGATTTATCTCGTCCATTAGTAACTCTTTTGCCGATCCTCTCAGAATCTTGAGAATCAGATCCCTCCTCAGATTCTTTCAGAATCGTGAATCTTTTTTTTCTACAATCTTAACTACCTAAGGTCTAACTAGCTAGGATTGCAATAAGTGAAAGAGAGAATAATGTGTTACAAGGTTCCATAGTTGTTTTTTTACAATCTTAACTATTCACTCCGTTCCATAATGTAAGACATTTTTTTGACATCAGTGGTGTGGTGTCAAAAAAGGTCTTACATTGTGGAACGGAGGGAGTACTTAGGGTCCACCGACGGACAGACCGGCCCCGCATACGGTTCTTTTTTTCTCACGTGAGTTGCCACGGTGTGCAGATCTGGGCAAGGTGCTGCTGCATCCCAGCTTCGGGGAGCTTCCTCAGTGGGCAGTCGTAGGTAAATCAATCGGCAAAACCTCAAACCTCTCCAGAGCCTGTCCCAAATTCAGCTCCGAATCTCTGACGAGCTTCATGGCGTCTTTCTTCAGGTGACACCTTCCCCGTCGGCTGCGCGTTCGACGAATGCAACGTCCACTTCAAGGTAAGCACTTGGACGCCTATGAGCCGATCGAAGGCTGAAGCTTTGCTTGCTCTCTGACTCTGACTCTGCCTCTGTCCCTGCGATGCGTGCAGTACTTCAAGGAGAACCCTGACTACCACAACCCGGAGTTCAACACCAAGTTCGGGGTCTACTCCGAGGGGTGCGGGCTGGACAACGTGCTCATGTCATGGGGCCATGACGACTACATGTGCCTGGTACGCCCTCCCTCGCTTCTCGCCTTCGCCGTGGCGCCCTCGTTCGTCGCCAAACGATGAAGTTCTTGAAGTGTTTTCGCGATGCCCGTCTTCAGGTTGCCAAGGAGAACAAGACCACCCTTCCTTCCGCAGGGCTGTTCATCATCAGATACCACTCCTTCTACCGTAAGCGCGCGCCGCAATGGCTTCGATTACTTTCTTCCTGCCTGCCAGGGTAGAAGTTTTGAGTTTCAAAGCAACTAAAACCTTGCAAATGTTTTGGTATGCACGAACGATTCAGCCCTGCACAAGCATGGAGCCTACATGCACCTGATGAACGAGGAGGACAAGGAGAACCTCAAATGGCTGCACGTCTTCAAGTAAGCCGATCTACAGAAATGAAATGGAGTATATTCAAATGATGGGAGAAATGCAGGAGCTGAGCACGCTCCTTTGTTCATCGTTCTTGCAGCAAGTATGACCTGTACAGCAAGAGCAGCGTCAGGATCGACGTCGAGGAAGTGAAGCCCTACTACATGTCGCTCATCGACAAGGTAATAATAGTGATCTTGTTTCACTGCACTCACTGACATCTCTCTTCAGAGTCCTGTGATCGACAAAGTATCTGACGCTATGCTTCCTGTCTGAATTTTCCCAGTACTTCCCGGGGAAGCTGCGATGGTGAGGAGGCCGCACCCAGACAGGGAACGGAGCCCAGACAACATATTATATAGTTTATTTACCTTCGAAAGCAAAAAGAAAGAAAGATTGTTCCAAGCTGTCGTACGTGTATGGTGCGTGATACTACTATATATACGGATCATGACACATCCAAGTTGAGTGAGCGTTGCCAGTAGGGCCATCAGCCATGCGTATTGTGGCGTATAGCTAATAAAATTTATTTGCCGGTATTTGTTGTCTTTCGAGTGTGCTCTGTTCTACTTCTACAGGTTGTAAGCGAAATGATTTTGCTCACCTTGCAATTACATACAGATACAGTTATGTGCGGAAGTATGTGCTGCTTGCGCTCTTCTCTGGTAAACGGAATCTGCTCCTTGGAAGCTGAAACACGTGCGCAAATTCCTTCCCAAAAGTTTCATGAGGGCACCTCCAATGTGCTACAAAAGAGGTTTCACACAGTCTATTTGTTGTGACATATAGTTTACATTTTATTCGTTAAATCTATGATCAAACATTAGCCCAAAATAAGAAGTGATTTAATACACCCAGACAAAGGGAGTACAACTTTCTTCTCTCTCCTTGGTTATTTAACGCCACATCTTTCATATGTCCTAGCTAACAAATTTATCAACACGTATCTTACACTTGTTGAAGATGCTCCAAGAATATTGCTTTTTTCGTGGGGAGTAGAATTAGGGACCGTCTATTTAATAGGTGTCTAAAAAAACGTTTCCATCAGTCACTTTCTTTCATGACCACCGGATCAATATCCAACTGGCTCAATCATGCCGCGACATGATCATCTTCTTCCTCCCGCACGGCAGCTCCTCTCCCCTGCAGCCCTACCCTGCCGATCCGCCTGCCTTCACCACCCCGCGGCCGACGGGCATTGCCGCGAACCACTTCGTCGGCCGCCCACCCCTCAACCTCCCTACCGCCGTTACTGGCCACCTCTCCGACCATCTCTCTAAGCCCCGCACCATCGGTGAAACTCTGGCAATCCCCTTCACCCCCGCCGCCCACCTGTAAGATAGATAATGGGGTTGTGACTTTCTACTAATATAGATAGTGAGGCCATGGCTTCCCCTAAGATAGATAGTGGGCTTGATCTTCTCCGGCAAGGCTGGGAAGAAGGAGGAAGGAAGAAGAGGAAGAATATAAAAGTGACTGATGCAACATAAAATTTCAGGTACCCGAGAAATAGCAAAACCGGTAGAATTAACAGCGCCTCTCTCAACCGAGGATCACAGCGCCAATGGCCCTCGTCCACACGATGATGGTAACGGATGTGGCATCACCGGTGGTGGCAATCTCTCATATCTCGAATCGTGCGGTGATTCAAAATCCACTTCCGGTAGACGGTGGGTCTGCCTTGGGTGAGCCCCTGTCTTGTGCGTCTCTCCTTAAAAATTCACCGCCCATTTAGAAAATGTTAATGCATTATTAAAAAATGTTTGAACTTTTCAAAAATGCTTATACCATTCAAAAAAATGTCCGTGACATTTCCAAAATATCAGAAATTTAGAAAAACAACTGGAGATATTTGGAGAAAATGTTTATACATTGTAAACAAATACTCGCATAATTTAAAACAATCTGTCGTACACTTTCTAAAAATGCCACGCATTTCAGAAATATTTTTGTGACATTTTTTTACAATGTAAAAGAATATTCAAGTGATATTAGAAAATTTTCGTACTACCATTGAAAAAATGTTCAACATGTATTCGAAAAAAATGTTCAAACATGTATTTCAAAATATATTCATCATGTATTTGAAAAATGTTCAATGTGTATCGATAAATTGTTCCACATGTATGAAAAAAATGTACATCGTGTATTAAAAAGTCGATATCTATTTTTAAAAATAAAAAATAAATGAATCAATTAAACAAGAACAAAAATGGAGAATATTGATAAAAACACATATAAACAAAGAGAAAGAAAGACCACACGAAGATTCTAAAACCGGTCCAAACCTGTCCATAGAAATTTATCAAAATCACTACAGAAGCCATAGTGTTGGGCCAGTCCATAATATCTTGTTGCGGGCAAGACATAGCTCCTAAGCTGGCCCGAGAACGGCGCCCTATGTATCGCTTTAAGCAAGACCCAGGGAAACCGTCGTGTCAGGACAGCTCCAGATGGGCTGGCCCTGGTGAACTGGAGGGCACAGCCTAGGTTTTTTTCCTCTCACGTTTCTTGTTTCATTTTTTATTTATTTTTTACATTTGTTTACACTTTCGAAAATGTATTTTACATAATACTTTGAAAAATGTTAATCATGCATTTGAAGAATATTAAAAGTGAATAGAAAAAAGTGTTGACCATATGTATGAAAAATGTATACAAAAGATACACAATGTTCCCCGCAAAGAAAATATATATAATGTTTACAAAAGTTGATCATGAACTAAAAAATGATAATCAAGCATTTGAACAAAATTAAGCAAGTATATGAAAATGTTAATCAAACATTTAAAATACGTTAAATGTGCACAGAAAAGGTGTTGATCATGTATTAAAAAATGTTAAACTTAAATTTTAAAATGTTAAATGTGTATAGAAAAAACGTTGACCATTTATTAAGAAAATGGTAAATTTGTATTTGAAAAATGTTTAATGTGTATAGAGAAAAATGTTGGCCATATAATAAAAAATAGTAAAAACTTTATTTTAAAAATGTTAAATGTGTGTAGTAAAATGTTGACCATGTGTTAAAAAGTATTAAACTTCTACTTGAAATATTAAATGTCTACAACTAAAATGACAAAGTCTTTAGTCCCAAACAAATTGGGGTAGGTTAGATGGAAACCCATTAGATTTCACGACAAACTCATTAAATTTTTATAGGAAAAAAATGAAACTTGTATTTGAAATGTTAAATGTCTATAGAATTTTTTTTGGAACATGTATTACAAAAATATTAAAACTTGTATTTGAAAAATGTTAAATGTGTACAGTAGAAATTTTGACGATGTATTAAAAAAATGTTAAATTTTTATTTGAAAAATATTATATGTGTATATAAATAATGTTGACCATGTATTGAAAAAGTGTTAAATTTGTATTTGAAAAATGTTAAATGTGTATAGTAAAAAGGTTGACCATGCATTACGAAATATTAAATTTCTATTTTGAGAAAATGTTAAATGTGTATAGAATAAATGTTGACCGTCTATTAAAAATGTTAAACTTGTATTTGAAAATGTTAAATGTGTATAGTAAAAATCTTGACCATGTATTAATTAGATGTTAAATTTGTATTTTTAATATATTAAATGTGTATAGAAAAATGTTGACCATGTATTCTAAAAGTGTTACAATTGTATTTGAAAAATGTAAAATTTGTATAGTAAAAATGTTGACCATGTGTTAAAAAATGCTAAACTTTTCTTTGAGAAATGTTAAATGTGAATAGTAAAAATGTTGACCATGTATTAAAAATGTTAAATTTATATTAGAAAAATCATAAATTTGTATTTAAAAAATGTTAAATTTGTATAGTGAAATGTTGACAATGTATTCAATGTTAAATGTGCATAATAATATGTTGACCATGTATTTCAAAAAATGATTATGTTGTATTTAAAATTTTTTAAATGTGTATAAGAAAAATGTTGACCATGTAATCGAAAAATGTTAAACTTGTATTTTAAATATGTTAATAAAGCATTTGAAAAATAAAAAATTAAATATGTATAGAAAAATGTTGACCATGTATTTAAAAATATTAATTTGCTATTAAAAATGTTAATCAAACATTTATAAAAATATTAATAAGCATTTAAAGATGGTTAGACGTGTGTTAGAAAAATGTATTAGATTTAGATATGTAGAACAATAATGAAACCCGAGAGTAAAAAAACAAATTGTTGAAAAATGAGAAAAAAACTGAAGAAAAGGGAAAGAAAAGAAAAGGCAGTGAAAACCAAGAAAGAAATAAAGAAAACTGGAGAAAATAACAAAAAGAGAAAGTAAAGAGAAATACGACTAAAACCAAAGGGAAAACGAAGAAAACCGAGTGAAAAAAGAAAAGAGAAAAAAACTAGTGGAAACCGCCTCCTTTCGCATCAAGTATGTCTGGCCTGACTAGTTATCATGAACTGGACATGGGTGTAGTGGCTAGCAGGCTTCGATCCCTGCCCCTTTTCCTTTGGATGTTGATGCGGACCGAACGTTTGGTCTAGGAGGACCCCATCAAACATTTAGTTTGGTATGGGTGGGGCATCAATCGAACGACTCGTTTGGGAGGAGAAGTGCCTCGGCGCAAACACCCCATCCACTGGGCCCTATAGGCCTTTTCCCTATGAAAAAAGGAAAAATAAAGCCTGTATTGAGTTGTGATTAGTGAAGCCCGGTTTTTTCTGACTACTAAACAATGGTCTTTTGCACAACAAAATTGCCATGGTCTTTTGCCATTCTATGTTTCTTTTTTGCCATGTTCAAGTTTATTTTTTCAAAATGGCTCAAACAAGGAAGAAGTCATGGCAATATGCATCTTTAAACTATGAAAAATTGCCATCACTATGAAGTTTACGAAATACGAAAAAGTTGCCATGAAGTTTACATATATATAGATACAACATGGATACAAGATGGCAAAAAAAGTGAAGTTTACACTACGAAAGTTGCCATCATGCCAACATATGCAAAAAAGATATGGTGAAAATGTTCTCTCTAGACAGATAGAAAAATCTGGAAAAAAATGGAGAAAACATCTTAAGTTGTAATCACATCGTACATGTAATCTTCATGCCAAAACAAATTTCAAAGGACCAAAACTTTTTGCCGTCGCAAGTTTTGAACAAAAAATTTTGACATCTTAAATTGCCATGGCAATTTGCCATGTTTTTAAACATCTATAACTTTGCCACGATTTTGAACATCACAGGTTGCCACGGCAATTTTGCCATGTTTTTTAACATCTTTAGTTGACATGGTAGGTTTGCATGTTTTTGAACATGTTAATTAAAGAAGTTTGCCATGTTTTCAAACAAACTTAACTAAAAGAAGTTGGCATGCTTTTGCACACCTATAACTTTGCCACGGCAAGTTTGCCATGTTTTTGAACATTTTAAATTTCCATGGCAAATTTTCCATGTTTTTGAATATTTTAAGTTGCCATGGCAAGTGTGCCATGTTTCTGAACATCTATAACTTTGTCATGCAAGTTTGCATGTTTTTTAACATGTTAATTAAAGAAGTTTGTTGTGTTTTAGAACAAACTTAATTAAAAGACATCTTAAAGTCGGCCATGTTTTTTAATATCTTAAGTTACCATGGCAAGTTTGCCATGTTTTTGAACATCTATAACTTTGCCATGTTTTTGAACATCTTAAGTTACCATGGCAAGTTTACCATGTTTTTGAACATCTTAACTTGCCATGGAAAAAAAACTTAATTTGCCATGTATGTTAAAAGTAAAATTGCCATGGCAATAAAAGTAAAAAAAAATCCATGGCAAGATAAAAGGTTAACTTGCCATGTATGTTAAATTAAAAATGCCATGGCAATATATGTCTTGAGATCATCATCAAAAGCATGATATCTCAAGACATATATCTTGAGATCATCATCAAAAGCATGATGATCTCATATATCATAGGGCACTCATAACTCATATTATAAAAGTCAAAGATTTATCTAGCTTCTCATATTACATAATCAAATTCATTCATGGAAAAATTGGAGTTAACTTTTTAGCCTTAGGATTATTTTTAACAGGTGACTCAAAGAACAATATTTGCAAAGTGGGATGAATACGCATAAATCTTCTTTCAAGTTTAATAATAAGTGCAGAGATAGCCTAGGCATAACTATTGCTTCTTTTAAGAATAGGAATATCATTAGACACCAATGATCCGGTACAAGTAAAGAACTCTTGAATAATACTTTTCCCTATAATATTCTCACTTCCTGTCACGGAAGTTTTAGTATCCAAATTTACGGGGAGTTTCATTCTCATGAGTTTTTCTATCCTCACTCTCACCTTTAGCGGTAACAAATTCAGACATGATAGAAAGTAATGAGGAAACTAACAAAGTACTTTTTTGTGTGCTTTTGATATTTTTTTTGTAACAAGACTAATGAAAGCAAATAAAAAGTAGACCAAAAAATGATAATGTAAATGAAGTACTTGTAGGTTTTGATGACGTCTCCCGATGACGGCGCCAAAATTTCTTTCTGCTACTTGTCAGTTGCGTTGGGATTTCCTCCGAAGAGGAAGGTTGAAGCAATATAGTGCCTGATAAGTATATCCCTCAGTGAGAACTAAGGTTATCAAACCAATAGGAGAATCACACAAAGCCTACTGAACAATACCTACACACGCAAGAGCGAATACTTGCACCCAACGCGAGCAAGAGGGTTGTCAATCCCCTTGAACTCGTTATTTGCAAGGATCAAATCTGGTAGTGGTAGATATATAAATTACAGAATAAAATAAAAGAGTAAAATTGCAGTAATGTATTTTTGGTTTTGTAATATGATAAAGATAGACATGGGGGCCATAGTTTTCACTAGAGGTTTCTCTCTCAAATAAGTATCATATGGTAGGTAGACAAATTATTGTTGAGCAATTGATAGAAAAGCGCATAGTTATGATGTTATTCATGGCAATGATCATGTATATAGGTATTACGTCCGTAGAAAGTAGACTAAAATGATTCTGCATCTAGTACTATTACTCCACCAATCGGCTGCTATCAAGCATGCATCTATGGTATTAATTTCATGACAAACACAATAACGCTTTAAGAAAGATGACATAATGTAGACAGAATAAAACCAAGAGTAATATGATCAAACCCCGTCGTTTTACCCTTAATGGGAATAATACAAATACGTGCCTCGCTACCCCTACTGTCACTTGGTGAGGACATCGCAAGATTGAACCCATTATAAAGCACCTCTCCCATTAAAGATAAATCAATCCAGTTGGCCAAACCAAATGGATAGATCGGGGAGAAATACAAAGCTATAACAATCGTGCATAATAAAGTTCAGAAAAGACTCAGTTACTTTCAATGAATAATCTGGTCATAAACCCACAATCCATCATATCCAAACAAACACACCGCAAAAGAAAATTACATCAGATAGAACTCCATGGAGATCATGGAGAACTTTGTATTGAAGATCAGAGAGAAATAAGAAGCCATCTAGCTACTAGCTATGGTCCCGTAGGTCTACGGTAAACTAGTCACACATCATTGGAGGTGCAGCAAGGACGATGTAGAAGCCCTCCGTGATCGATCGCCCCTCCGACAGAGTACCAGAAAAGGCCTCCAGATGGGATCATGGAAGAACAGAATCTTGCGGCGGTGGACAAAGTGTTTTCGGGTGGCTCTCTGTTGGTTTGGGAGTATTTGGGAATTTATGGAGTTGGAATTAGGTCAAAGAGAGCTACGTGGGACCCACGAGCTCAGGGGGGCACACCAGGTGAGCTCGTGACTCTCCCGTCGATCTTCTGGCCTCCTCCCGAACCTTCTAGGGTCCCTTCTGGTCCAAAAAAATCATTGTAAAGTTTCATCGTGTCTGAACTTCGTTTGGTATTGATTTTCCAAAAAGCCAAAAACAAGCAAAAATAGCAAGTGGCACAGGCACTGAGTTAATAGGTTAGTCACCAAAAATCATGTAAAATAGCATATAAGTATCTAAGATTGGTAATATAATAACATGAAACAATAAAAAAATTGATACGTTGGAGAAGTATTAGCTGCCTCACAAAATAAGACCAATATGTGGTGCTTTAAATGTATAAAAGATGATCACCTCTCAAAGGATCGCACCTTCATTCATCACTGCCATATTTGCAGCAATTATTTGCATCCGTTGCACAAACGTTTGGTTCTAAGAGAGCCTGCTACTTCCTGCGCTTGTGTTGGTGTTTCCCTTAAAGAGGAAAGGGTGATGCAGCAAAGTAGAGATAAGTATTTCCCTCAGTTAGAGAACCAAGGTATCAATCCAGTAGGAGACAATGCACAAATCACCAATACCTACACAAACCATCAAACACTTGCACCCAATGCGATAAATGGGTTGTCAATCCTTCATGGTCACTTGCAAAAGTGAGATCTGATAGAGATAGATAAAACTAAACAAAAGATAAAGTAAATATTTTTGGGATTTTTTGGTTTATAGATCGGAAAGTAAAAGATTGCAAAATAGTAGATCGGAAACTTATATGATGGAAAATAGACCCCGGGGCCATAGGTTTCACTAGAGGCTTCTCTCAAGATAGCAAATAATATGATGGGTGAACAAATTACTGCCGAGCAATTGATAGAAAAATGAAAAGTTATGACGATATCCAAGGCAATGATTATGAAATATAGGCATCGCGTCCGTGTCAAGTAGACCGACTCCTGCCTGCATCTACTACTATTACTCCACACATCGACCGACTCCTGCCTGCATCTAGAGTATTAAGTTCATGAAGAACAGAGTAACGCTTTAATTAAGTAAGATGAAATGATGTAGAGGAATAAACACAAGCAATATGATGTAAACCCCATATTTTTATCCTCGATGGCAACAATACAATATGTGCCTCGCTGCCCGTACTGTCACTGGGAGAGGACACCACAAGATTGAACCCAAAGCTAAGCACTTCTCCCATTGCAAGAAAAACCAATCTAGTTGGCCAAACTAAACCGATAGTTCGAAGAGAATTACAAAGATATCAAATCATGCATAAAATAATTCAGAGAAGATTCAAATAATATTCATAGATAAGTTGATCATAAATCCAAAATTCATCGGATCTCGACAAACACACCGCAAAAGAAGATTACATCGAATAGATCTCCAAGAACATCAAGGATAACATGGTATTGAGAATCGAAGAGAAAGAAGAAGCCATATAGCTACTAGCTATGGACCCATAGGTCTGAGGTAAACTACTCACGCTTCATCGGAAGGGCATTAGAGTTGATGTAGAAGCCTTTCGTGATCGAATCCCCCTCCGACAGGATGCCGGAAAAGGCCCCAAGATGGGATCTCACGGGAACAGAAGGTTCTGGTGGTGGAAAAGTGTTTTCGTGGATGCTTCTCGTGGTTTGGGAATATATATGAATATATAGGAGGAAGAGTTAGGTCAGGGGGCCACCGAGGGGCCCACAAGGTAGGGGGCGCGCCCTCCACCCTTGTGGCCGCCTCGTGGCTCTTCCGACTTGCACTCCAAGTCTCCTGGGTGTCTTCTGGTCCAAGAAAAATCACCGCGAAGGTTTTATTCCGTTTGGAATCCGTTTGGTATTCCTTTTCTACGAAGCTCAAAAATAAGGAAAAAACAGAAACTGGCAATGGCCTCTAGGTTAATAAGTAAGTTAGTCCCAAAAACAATATAAAATAGCATACTAATGAAGGAAATATGCCCTAGAGGCAATAATAAAGTTATTATTTATTTCCTTATATCATGATAAATGTTTATTATTCATGCTAGAATTGTATTAACCGGAAACATAATACATGTGTGAATACATAGACAAACAGAGTGTCACTAGTATGCCTCTACTTGACTAGCTCGTTAATCAAAGATGGTTATGTTTCCTAACCATGAACAAAGAGTTGTTATTTGATTAACGAGGTCACATCATTAGTAGAATGATCTGATTGACATGACCCATTCCATTAGCTTAGCACCCGATCGTTTAGTATGTTGCTATTGCTTTTCTTCATGACTTATACATGTTCCTATGACTATGAGATTATGCAACTCCCGTTTACCGGAGGAACACTTTGTGTGCTACCAAACGTCACAACGTAAATGGGTGATTATAAAGGAGCTCTACAGGTGTCTCCAAAGGTAGATGTTGGGTTGGCGTATTTCGAGATTAGGATTTGTCACTCCGATTGTCGGAGAGGTATCTCTGGGGCCCTCTCGGTAATACACATCACATAAGCCTTGCAAGCATTGCAACTAATGAGTTAGTTGCGGGATGATGTATTACAGAACGAGTAAAGAGACTTGCTGGTAACGAGATTGAACTAGGTATTGGATACCGACGATCGAATCTCGGGCAAGTAACATACCGATGACAAAGGGAACAACGTATGTTGTTATGCGGTCTGACCGATAAAGATCTTCATAGAATATGTAGGAGCCAATATGGGCATCCAGGTCCCGCTATTGGTTATTGACCGGAGACGTGTCTCGGTCATGTCTACATTGTTCTCGAACCCGTAGGGTCCGCACGCTTAAGGTTTTGATGACAGTTATATTATGAGTTTATGAGTTTTGATGTACCGAAGGAGTTCGGAGTCCCGGATGAGATCGGGGACATGACGAGGAGTCTCGAAATGGTCGAGACATAAAGATTGATATATTGGAAGCCTATATTTGGATATCGGAAGTGTTCCGGGTGAAATCGGAATTTTACCGGAGTACCGGGAGGTTACCGGAACCCCCCGGGAGCCATATGGGCCTTCATGGGCTTTAGTGGAAAAGGAGAAAGGGGCAGCCCAAGGTGTCCACGCGCCTCCCCCTCCCCTAGTCCTATTAGGACTAGGAGAGGTGGCCGGCCCCCCTCTCTCTCTTTCCCCCATTGAGGATTCCTATTCCAACTAGGATTGGGGGGGGGATCCTACTCCCAGAGGGAGTAGGACTCCTCCTGGCGCGCCCCAAGGCTGGCCGCACCTCTCCCCCCTTGCTCCTTTATATACAGGGGCAGGGGGCACCTCTAGACACACAATTGATCCCCGTGATCGTTCCATAGCCGTGTGCGGTGCCCCCTGCCACCATATTCCTCCTCGATCATATTGTAGCGGTGCTTAGGCGAAGCCCTGCGACGGTAGAACATCAAGATCGTCACCACGCCGTCGTGCTGACGGAACTCTTCCCCGACGCTTTGCTGGATCGGAGCCCGGGGATCGTCATCGAGCTGTACGTGTGCTAAGAACTCGGAGGTGCCGGAGTAACGGTGCTTGGATCGGTCGGATCGGGAAAACGTACGACTACTTCCTCTACATTGTGTGATCGCTTCCGCAGTCGGTCTGCGTTGGTACGTAGACAACACTCTCCCCTCCCGTTGCTGTGCATCACCATGATCTTGTGTGTGCGTAGGAATTTTTTTGAAATTACTACGTTCCCCAACAATTAATGCATATAAAACATCCAAAATAGATAATATAATAGCATGGAACAATCAAAAATTATAGATATGTTGGAGACGTATCAAGCATCCCCGAGCTTAATTCCTGCTCGTCCTCGAATAGGTAAATGATAAAAACAGAACTTTTGATGTGGAATGCTACCTGGCATATTTATCCATGTATTTTTTTATTTATTTTGGCATGAATGGTCAGATCCATAATATTCAAAACAAAAGTTTAATATTGACATAAAAACAATAATACTTCAAGCATACTAACAAGGCAATTATGTCTTCTCAAAATAACATGGCCAAAGAAAGCTTATCCTAAAAAATCATATAGTCTGGCTACGCTCCATCTTCATCACACAAAATATTCAAATCATGCACAACCCCAATGACAAGCCAAGCAATTGTTTCATACGTGTTCTCAAACCTTTTCAACTTTCACGCAATACATGAGCGTGAGCCATGGACATAACACTATAGGTGGAATAGAATATGGTGGTTGTGGAGAAGAAAAAAAAGGGAGATAGTCTCACATAAACTAGGCGTATCAATGGGCTATGGAGATGCCCATCAATAGATATCAATGTGAGTGAGTAGGGATTGCCATGCAACGGATGCACTAGAGTTATAAGTTTATGAAAGCTCAAAAGAAAACTAAGTGGGTGTGCATCCAACTTGCTTGCTCATGAAGACCTAGGGCAATTTGAGGAAGCCCATCATTGAAATATACAAGCCAAGTCCTATAATAAAAAATTCCCACTAGTATATGAAAGTGACAACATAGGAGACTCTCTATCATGAAGATCATGGTGCTACTTTGAAGCACAAGTATGGAAAAATGATACTAACATTTCCCCTTCTCTCCTTTTCTCTCTTTTTTTGAATGGGCTTCTTTGGCCTTTTTTATTTTCTTAAGTCCGGAGAGTCATCACGACTTGTGGGGGAATTATAGCTTCCATCATCCTTTCCTCACATGGGACAATGCTCAAATAATGATGATCATCACACTTTTATTTACTTACAACTCAAGAATTACAACTCGATACTTAGAACAAAATATAACTCTATATGAATGTCTCCGGCGGTGTACCGGGATGTGCAATGACTCAAGAGTGACATGTATGAAAGAATTATGAAAGGTGGCTTTGCCACAAATATGATGTCAACTACATGATCATGCAAAGCAATATGACAATGATGGAACGTGTCATAATAAAACGGAACGGCGGAAAGTTGCATGGCAATATATGTCATAATGGCTATGGAAATACCATGATAGGTAGGTATGGTGGCTGTTTTGAGAAAGGTATATGATGGGTGTATGGTACAGACGAAAGTTGCGCAGCACTAGAGAGGCTAGCACTAGAGAGGCTAGCAATCGTGGAAGGGGGATTTTTGTAATAAGTATGTGAGTTATTTATCCCCCTTCCACCATTATTACAAAAATCTATTAGTCATCGAAACAAAGTACTACGCCCATGCTCCTAGGGGGATAGATTGGTAGGAAAGGACCATCGCTCATCCCCGACCGCCACTCATAAGGAAGACAATCAATAAATAAATCATACTCTGACTTCATCACATAACGGTTCACCATACGTGCATGCTATGGGAATCACAAACTTTAACACAAGTATTTCTACAATCCACAATTACTCATTAGCATGACTCTAATATCACCATCTTTATATCTCAAAGCAATCATAAGGAATCAAACTTCTCCTAGTATTGAATGCACTTTATATGAAAGTTTTTATTATATCCCTCTTGGATGCCTATCATATTAGGACTAAATTCATAACCCAAGCAAATTACCATGCTGTTTAAAAAGACCCTCAAAATAATATAAGTGAAGCATGAGAGTTCAACAATTTATATAAAATAAAGCCACCGCCGTGCTCTAAAAAGATACAAGTGAAGCACTAGAGCAAAATTGCCTAGCTCAATAGATATAAGTGAAGCACATAGAGTATTCTAATAAACCACGATTCATGTGTGTCCCTCTCAAAAGGTGTGTACAACAAGGATGATTGTGTCAAACTAAAAAGTAAAGACTCATATCATACAAGATGCTCCAAGCAAAACACATATCATGTGGTGAATAAAAATATAGCCTCAAGTAAAGTTACCGATAGACGAAGACGAAAGAGAGGATGCCTTCCGGGGCATCCCCAAGCTTAGGCTCTTGGTTGTCTTTGAATATTACCTTGGGGTGCCTTGGGCATCCCCAAGCTTAGGCTCTTCCCACTCCTTATTCCATAGTTCATCAAATCTTTACCCAAAACTTGAAAACTTCACAACACAAAACTCAACTAAAAATCTCATAAGCTTCGTTAGTATAAGAAAATAAATCACCACTTTTGGTACTCTTGTGAACTCATTCTTTATTTATATTGGTGTAATGTCTACTGTATTCCAACTTCTCCATGGTTCTTACCCCCCGATACTACCCATAGATTCATCAAAATAAGCAAACAACACATAGAAAACAGAATCTGTCAAAAACAAAATAGTCTGTAGTAAGCTGTAACTATCAAATACTTCTATAACTCTAAAATTCTGAAAAATTAGGACAACAGAGGAAATTTGTATCTTAATATTCTGCAAAAAGAATCAGTATTTTATCACGCTTTGTAAAAAATGAAAAATTATTTTTCTGGGCGCAAAAGTTTCTGTTTTTTGGCAAGATCAAAAGAACTATCACCGTAAGCCATCCCAAAGGTCTTACTTGGCACAAACACTAATTAAAACACCAAAACACAATTACTACAGAGGTAATAATGTGTATTTTATTCAAGAATAGTAGCAAAACAAAAAGCTCAAAAATAAAATTGGGTTGCCAAAACATAGATCTAGGTATTGTCATCTTTGGTATGCAATCCATACGTAGCTCTCATAATAGATTCACATGGAAACTTAATTTTCTTTCTCAGAAAATGTTCCATGCCCTTCCTTAACAGAAATTGAAATATAATATTTCCTTCTTTCATATCAATAATTGCACCAATCGTTCTAAGGAAAGTATAATGTCTACTACGCAACTTTATTCTTGTAGACACGTGTTGGGCCTCCAAGCGCAGAGTTTTGTAGGACAGTAGCAATTTTCCCTCAAGTGTATGAGCTAAGGTTTATCAATCCGTGAGAGGTGTAGGATGAAGATGGTCTCTCTCAAACGACCCTGCAACCAAATACAAGAAATCTCTTGTGTCCCCAATACACCTAATACAATGGCAAATTGTATAGGTACACTAGTTCGGTGAAGAGATGATGATAAAAGTGTAATATTGATGGTAGAAATATATTTTTATAATCTGAATAAATAAAAACAGCAAAGTAGCAAATAGTAAACGAGCACAAAAACGGTATTGCAATGCTTGAAAATGAGGCCTAGGGTTCGTACTTTCACTAGTGCAAACTCTCAACAATGCTAATATAATTGGATCATATAACCACCCCTCAAAGTGCAATGAAGAATCACTCCAAAGTTCCTATCTAGCGGAGAACATAAGAATAAGTTGTTTGTAGGGTACGAAACCACCTCAAAGCTATTCTTTCCGTTCAATCTATTCAAGAGTTCGTACCAAAATAACATAAAGCTGTTCTTTACATTCTTTCTATCCTAGAGTTCGTACTAAAATAACACCAAAGCAAATTCATATTCATAATACTCAATCCAGCACAAAGAACTTCAAAGAGTGCCCCAAGATTTCTACCGGAGAAACAAAGACAAGAACATGCATCAACCTCTATGCATAGATTACCCCAATGTCACCTCAGGAATCCGCGAGTTGAGTGCCAAAACATATATCAAGTGAATCAATACGATACCCCATTGTCACCACAAGTATTCAATTGCAAGACATATGTCAAGTGTTCTCAAATCCATAGAAGTATTCAATCAGATAACAATGAAATCTCAAAGGGAAAAACTCAATTCATCACAACAAGATAGAGAGGGGAAAACACCATATGATCTGACTATATTAACAAAGCCCGCGATACATCAAGATCATGACATCTCAACAACATGAGAGAGAGAGAGATTAAACAGATAGCTACTGGTACAAACCCTCAGCCCCGAGGGTGGATGATACGTCTCCAACGCATCTATAATTTTTGATTGCTCCATGCTGTTATATTATCAATCTTGGATGTTTTATAATCATTTTATAGTCATTTTATATCATTTTTGGTACTAACCTATTGACATAGTGCCAAGTGTCGGTTGTTGTTTTTTCCATGTTTTTTACATCGCAGAGAATCAATACCAAACGGAGTCCAAACACAACGAAACTTTACGGAGATTTTTTTGGATCAGAAGGAACGTAATGGGCCCTGGCTGCGCCTGGGGGTGCTCCGAGGCGAGCACAACCCACTAGGGCACGCCAGGAGGCCCAGGCGCACCCTGGTGGGTTGTGCCCACCTCGGGTGCCCCGGACTGCCTCTTTGCTCTATAAATACCCCAATATTCCAGAAACCCTAGGGGAGTCGACGAAATATTCATCCAGCCGCTGCAGAGTCCAAAACCACCAGATCCAATCTAGACACCATCTCAGATGGGGTTCACCACCTCCATTGGCGCCTCTCCGATTCTGCGTGAGTAGTTATTTGTAGACCTTCGGGTCCGTAGTTAGTAGCTAGATGGCTTCCTCTCTCTCTCTCTCTCTCTCTCTCTCTCTCTCTCTCTCTCTTGATTCCCAATACAATGGTCTCTTGGAGATCCATATGATGTAACTCTTTTTGCGGTGTGTTTATTGGGATCGATGAACTTTCAGTTTATGATCAGATCTATCTTTTTATATCCATGAAAGTATTTGAGTTTCTTTGATCTCATTTATGCATGATCTCTTATAGCCTCGTATTTCTTCTCTGATGTTTGGGTTTTGTTTGGCCAACTTGATCTATTTATCTTGCAATGGGAAGAGGTGCTTTGTAGTGGGTTTGATCTTATAGTGCTTGATCCCAGTGACAGAAAAGGAACCGACATGTATGTATCATTGCTACTAAGGATAAAACGATGGGGTCTATATCTACATAGATAGATCTTGTCTACATCATGTCATCATTCTTATTGCATTACTTTGTTTCTCCATGAACTCAATACACTAGATGCATGCTAGATAGCGGTTGATGTGTGGAGTAATAGTAGTAGATGCAGGCAGGAGTCGGTCTACTAATCTTGGATGTGACGCCTATGTAATGATCATTGCCTGGATATCGTCATGAGTATTTGAAGTTTTATCAATTGCCCAACAGTAATTTGTTCACCCATCGTTTGCTATTTTTCTCGAGAGAAGCAACTAGTGAAACCTACGGCCCCCGGGTCTTCTTCTCATATATTTGCCTTTGCGATCTACTTTTTCCTTGCTTTTATTTTCAGATCTATTAAACCAAAAATACAAAAATCTGTAATTTATTTTATTTGGCATTCGATCTATCAATATTTACAACTCTCTCACGTCCGCTTGCCAATTTCTGGCGCCGCTACCCGAAAGGGATTGGCAACCCCTTTTACACGTCGGGTTGCGAGTATTTGTTATTTGTGTGTAGGTGTTGTTTACGTTGTGTTACTTAGTTCGATAACCTTGGTTTCATATCTGAGGGAAATACCTACTGCCGCTGTGTTGCATCATCCCTTCCTCATTGGGGAAATACCGACGTAGCTTCAAGCGACATCAAAAGGAATTTTTGGCGCCGTTGCCGGGGAGGATATTCAACATATACCAGGTTCCTAATCACAAATCTCATCTCCTCTCAATTGACATTATTTTCCATTTGCCTCTCATTTTCCTCTCCCCAACTTCACAAAAATTTGTCATTTTATTTGCCCCTCTTTTCCGTCCGCCGTTTTCTTGCCGGATCTGTTTTTTGAGTGCAATCTTGTTGTGCGGTCATCATGACTCAAGAGAACACCAAGTTATGTGATTTCTCAAATACCAACAATAATGATTTTATCGGCACCGGTTGCTCCTCCCGCCACTAGTGCGGAGTCTTGTGATATTAATACTGCTGTGTTGAATCTTGTTATGAAAGATCAATTTTCCGGTACTCCTAATGAGGATGCCGCATCCCATCTTAATACCTTCGTGGAATTACGCGATATGCAAAAGAAAAAATATGTGGACAATGATGTGGTGAAGACGAAATTATTTCCGTTTTCTTTGCGTGATTCTGCAAAAATTTGGTTCTCTTCTTTGGCTTGCAATAGTATCGATTCTTGGAATAAGTGCAAAGATGCTTTTATCACTAAGTATTTTCCTCCCACAAAAATTGTTTCCCTTAGAACCCAGATCATGAATTACAAGCAACTTGAACATCAGCATGTTGCACAATCTTGGGAAAGGATGAAAATAATCCTGAGGAATTGCCCAACTCATGGGTTAAATCTTTGGATGATCATACAAATTTTTTATGCGGGGTTGAATTTTGTTTCTCGTAATATTTTAGATTCCACCGCGGGTGGGACTTTTATGGAAATTACTTTGGGTGAAGCCACCAAATTTCTTGATAATATTATGGCAAATTATTCGCAATGGCATACGGAAAGAGCTCCTACTAGTAAAAAAGTTAATTCGGTTGAAGAAATTTCTTCTTTGAGTGAAAAAGTTGATGCTCTTGTGGAATTGGCTGCTAGTATAAGTGCTCCTATTGATTTTAATGATATGCCTTTGTCTACTTTGATTGAGCAAAATAATGATGCCATAGATGTGAATTTTATCTCTCGAAATAATTTCAATAACAATGCTTATAGAGGTAATTTTAATCCTAGGCATTTTCCTAGTAATTCGTCTAATAATTATGGTAATTCCTATAGAAATCAATCTTATAACTATAATAATAGGAACACCTCTCATCTTGAGAACAACATTAAAGAGTTTATCATTACTCAAAAAGTTTTCAACACTTCCATAGAAGAGAAGTTGAGTATGATTGATGATTTGTCTAGAAGTGTTGATAGAATTGCTCATGATGTGGAAAATCTCAAGATGAAATTTTTTGTGCCTAAAGTAGATGAATCAATTAAAGCTCTTTATGTTTCTACGGATGAAAGTAAGAAGAGAACCGCTATGCTTAGAGCTAAAAGAGAATTTTTAGAAAAAGCGTTTTCTAGTGATTTCTTTCACAAAAGTGATGAAGATCTTAAAATGATTGGTGTTTCTTCTATTGATTCCTTGTTTAGTAAAGTTAATATTAATGAAGAAGGGACTGGAGAAGAGTCAACTTTAGGTAGAAGGCGTCCTAATGATTCGGAGGGTGAAAATCTTGTTGAGAAAATTGATAAAAGTGGGTTTGAAGAGGTCAAAACTTTAGCTAGTGATGTGCCCACTCTTTTGGATTACAAAGACTTCAATTATGATAGCTGCTCTTTGATTGATTGTATTTCTTTGTTGCAATCCATGATAAATTAACCCCATGCTTGTGAACAAAATAAAGCTTTTACTAAACATATTGTTGATGCTATGATGAAAGCTTTTGAAGAAAAATTGGAATTAGAAGTTTCAATTCCTAGAAAATTGCATGATGAATGGGAACCTACTATCAAATTCAAGATCAAAAATTATGAGTGTTTTGCTTTTTGTGACTTGGGTGCTAGTGTTTCTACAATTCCGAAATCTTTATGTGATGTGCTTGGTCTTACCGATATTGAATCATGTTCTTTGAATTTGCACTTGGCGGATTCCACTATTAAAAAGCCTATGTGAAGAATTAATGATGTTCTTATCCTTGCAAATAGAAATTATGTGCCCATAGATTTTATTGTTCTTGATATTGATTGGAATCCGTCTTGTCCAATTATTCTTGGTAGACCATTTTTATGCAGTATTGGTGCAGTGATTGATATGAAAGAAGGCAATATTAAGTTCCAATTTCCTTTGAGGAATGGTATGGAACACTTTCCTAGAACAATAATTAGGCCTCCATATGAATCAATCATGAGGGCATCTTATGGATCTCAAACCAAAGATGGCAAAACTTAGATCCTTGCTTTATGCCTAGCTAAGGGCGTAAAACTATAGCGCTTGTTGGGAGGCAACCCAATGAATAAAATTTATTTTGCTTTTTGCTTCCTGTTTTTGAGTGTTAGCACAATTATGCTATTGTTATGATTGTGTTTTTTATGTTTAAATTAGTGTTTATGTCAAGTAAAGCCATTAGGATTTTCTTGGGTGATAGTTGTTTGATCTTGCTGAAAAAACACAAACTTTTGCGCTCACAAAAATATTTTTAATTTTTAACCAGAGAGATAAAAAATACCCATTAAACTTGCAGTAGATCAATATACAAATTTATTAGGGCGTCCTAATTTTTCAGAATTTTTGGAGTTACAGAAGTATTCGAAATAGTCAGATTGCTACAGACTGTTCCGTTTTAACAGATCCTGTTTTCTTTGTGTTGTGTGCTTATTTTGATGGCTCTATGGTTTTCTTTGATGAGTTTTTTCCATAGAAAAGTTGTAATACAGTATATATAATGCAAGAACAAAATATGAATTGGTTTGATACAACACTTATAGTAGTGATTTACTTTGTTATACTAACGGATCCCACGAAGGTTTTGTTGAGTTTTGTGTGATTGAAGTTTTCAAGTTTTGAGTTATCTTACGATGGATGAAGGAATAAGGATTAGAAGAGCCTAACCTTGGGGATGCCCCGGCATCCCAAGCTGTTACCTAGAAATGAGCAACCAACTAAGCTTGGGGATGCCCCCGAGTGGCATCCCCTCTTTCTTCTAACGACCATCGATATTTTACTCGAAGCTATATTTTTATTCGTCACATACTATGTGTTTTGCTTGGAGCGTCTTGTATGATATGAGTCTTTTCTTGTTTTATTGTGTGTTTTAAGTCTTGATTACTTGCTGGAAACACCTATTTGGGAGAGCCAAAATTATGCCATGACTTGTTAGAATTGCTCTCTTTGCTTCACTTAAATCTTTTATGAGCAATGGACTTGCTCTAGTGCTTCACTTATATCTATTTGAGCACGGTGTGCTTAGTATTTTTAAAGAAATGCTCTCTTGCTTCACTTATATTTATTTGAGAGTTAGTAATTTTTTTAAGAAATTCCCTCTTGCTTGACTTAAATTAATTTGAGAGAAAGAAAGAAATATTATGCTCATGATCTTCACTTATATTTGTTTGAGCTTGTCAAAAGCAACACATGAAAATTAGTCCCAAAGTGATAGATACCCAAGAAGGTTATAATAAAAACTTTCATGAAGATCATTGGACAAAATAAACTAGATTCTTAGTAATAGTTTTGAGATATGATGATGTGATATGTGAGTCATCTTGATGAGTAATTATGCTTTAGTAAGAATATTGTTGTTAAGGTTTGTGATTCCCTATGCAAGCACGAAAGTCAATAATTGTGCAATGAAATTATATCCTACTTGTGGTGCATTATTTGGTGTTAATTATGCTTAATGCTCGCTTATGAGATTATCCGTTTCTTGGTTGGTCGCTTCTCAATCTTTTGCTAGCCTTCATTTTGCACTAAGTACGATCACTACTTGTGCATCCAAAATCCTTTAAACCAGTTTTGCCACATGAGTCCACTATATCTACCTATATGCGGTATTCTTTTGCCGTTCTAAGAAAATTTGCATGTGCCATCTCTAATTTTCAAAATAATTGTTTGTGTGTGTTCGTTTCGCTCGCGGAGCGGTGAAGGGTGGCTTATATTTTCCATGCTAGATGTATTATTCTCACGATGAGTGTTTATTCACTTGTCATTGCACGAGAGTAAGGCAAAGGTATTAGGGATGCCCAGTCCCGAAATGAAAAAAATGAATTTCTTGGAAAGTGTTGGTATGGAAGGCACCCGTGGATACGGTTAGCCATGGAAAGTGAAAGTATGGTGGAAAAAGGAATAAACTTTATTTTCTGTTTGGGAACCGCCTATGATATATCTAGCATGGAAAGTGTTGGGAACTCTAAGTCGTTTTCGTTGGTGGGATGGATACACCTCCCAAAATGTTTTTATCTCTAAGTTTTCCGCTTTGAGCTCTGGGACCTCTACAGATCCCTACTTCCCTCCGTGAAGGGCCTTTCTTTTACTTCATGCAATTTTTATTTTTGAATTTGAGTCTCCATCTTCTCTTATAAAAGCACCAACTAGGAGGCAATATGATCGTACTCGAGTATTGGGTGTAGTTAATATGTGACTGTGTTTCATGAATGGATTAATGATTGAGCATGATGGGCTAGGGATAACTTATTTTAGTGTTGATATTTTGAAAGACATGGTTGCTTGTTGATATGCTTGAGTATTTAAATTATCATGTCAAAACTAGACTATTGCTTTGAACAATATAAAAGTCCAAATGTCCATGCTATAAAGAAAAGAATATGATATGACATGTTAGGCAGGATTCCACATCAAAAATTCTGTTTTTATCACTTCCCTACTCAAGGACGAGTAGGAGTTAAGCTTGGGGATGCTGATGCGTCTCCAACGTATCTATAATTTTTGATTGTTCCATGTTGTTATATTATCAATCTTGGATGTTTTATAATCATTTTATAGTCATTTTATATTATTTTTTGGTACTAACCTATTGACATAGTGCCAAGTGCCAGTTGATGTTTTTTCCATGTTTTTTACATTGCAAAAAATCAATACCAAACGGAGTCCAAACGCAACAAAACTTTACGGAGATTTTTTTTGGACCAGAAGGAACGTAATGGGCCCTGGCTGCGCCATGGGGTGCTCTGAAGAGAGAACAACCCACCAGGGCACGCTAGGAGGCCCGGGCACGCGCCGGTGGGTTGTGCCCACCTTGGGTGCCCCCCGGACCGCCTCTTTGCTCTGTAAACACCCCAATATTCCAGAAACCCTAGGGAAGTCGGCAAAATATTCATCCAGCCGCTGCGGAGTCCAGAACCACCAGATCCAATCTAGACACTATCTCGGATGGGGTTCACCACCTCCATTGGTTCCTCTCCGGTGATGCGTGGGTAGTTCTTTGTAGACCTTCGGGTCCGTAGTTAGTAGCTAGATGTCTTCCTCTCCCTCTCTCTCTCTCTCTCTCTCTCTCTTGATTCTCAATACAATGGTCTCTTGGAGATCCATATGATGTAACTCTTTTTGCGGTGTGTTTGTTGGGATCGATGAACTTTGAGTTTATGATCAGATCTACCTTTTTATATCCATGAAAGTATTTGAGTTTCTTTGATCTCTTTTATGCATGATATCTTATAGCCTCGTATTTCTTCTCCGTATTTGGGTTTTGTTTGGCCAACTTGCTCTATTTATCTTGCAAAGGGAAGAGGTGCTTTGTAGTGGGTTCGATCTTACGGTGCTTGATCCCAACACTACTGCAGGATGGTCCAAACGCGACACTACAATCAAAGACCCTTCGACGAAACTGTGTGCGATGCCATAATCACAAACGGGGGTGTAAAAACCCGTCAGAAAGGTGCAAAACATTTGCGATGACGGATGCATCAAACACGGTTCAAATTTTAGTTGCGTGTGCGATGCAGGGCATACGGTTCAGTTCAATTAACTGTTTGGGATGAGGAGGAACAAAATAAACGGGCAACCAGATGAAGGCGTGTGCGATATATAGTATATGGTTCACTAGGATGAACTGTGTGTGATTAGTCAACACAATGGAAACGGTTCAACTGACCAAGATGTGTGTGATACGCGGCAAATAGGTCTGTAATCAGAAATGTGTGCGAAGATCAATAATACACAGACGATTGCTGCTAATAAGCCATGTGATTTGCTCTGTCTACAGTAGAATAACATATATATATATATATAACTGAAATAAACATCCAATTACATAAGTGACTGATAACCCACAAATATAGGGGATCGCAACAGTTTTTGAGGGTAAAGTATTCAACCCAAATTTATTGATTCGACACAAGGGGAGCCAAAGAATATTCTCAAGTATTAGCAGTTGAGTTGTCAATTCAACCACAGCTGAAAGACTTAATATCTATAGCAAAGTATTTAGTAGCAAAGTAGTATGGAAGTAACAGTAATGGTGGCAAAAGTAACAGTAGTAGTTTTTGTAGCAATCATAATAGTGGCAATGGCAAAGTAACAAAGCAAAGATCAATATGTGAAAAGCTCATAGGCAATGGATCAATGATGGATAATTATGTTGGATGCGATTCCTCATGCAACAGTTATAACATAGGGTGACACAAAACTAGCTCCAGTTCATCAATGTAATGTAGGCATGTATTCCGAATATAGTCATACGTGCTTATGTAAAAGAACTTCCATGCCATCTTTTGTCCTACCCTCCCGTGGCAGCAGGGTCCTATTGGAAACTAAGGGATATTAAGGCCTCCTTTTAATAGAGTACCAGACCAAAGCATTAACACTTAGTGAATACATGAACTCCTCAAACTACGGTCATCATCGGGAGTGGTCCCGATTATTGTCACTTCGGGGTTACCGGATCATAACACATAGTAGGTGACTATTGACTTACAAGATAGGATCAAGAACTCACATATATTCATGAAAACATAATAGGTTCAGATCTGAAATCATGGCACTTGGGCCCTAGTGACAAGCATTAAGCATAGCAAAGTCATAGCAACATCAATCTTAGAACATAATGGATACTAGGAATCAAACCCTAACAAAACTAACTCGATTATATGGTAAATCTCATCCAACCCATCACCGTCCAGCAAGCCTATGATGGAATTACTCATGCATGACAGTGAACATCATGAAATTGGTGATGGAGGAAGGTTGATGATGATGATGGCGATGGATTCCCCTCTCCGGATCCCCGAACGGACTCCGGATCATCCCTCCCGATGAAGATTAGGGCTTGGCGGCAGCTCCGTATCGTAAAACACGATGAATCCTTCTCCTTCATTTTTTTCTCCCCAAAGTGAATATATAGAGTTGGAGTTGAGGTCGGTGGAGTCTCAGGGAGGCCACGAGGCAGGGGGCATGCCCCGCACCCTCGTGGACAGGGAGTGGGCCCCCCTGATGCTGATTCTTTCGCCAGTATTTTTTATTAATTCCAAAACATTTCTCCGTGGATTTTCAGGTCATTCCGAGAACTTTTACTTCTGCACAAAAATAACACCATGGCAATTCTGCTGAAAACAACGTCAGTCCGGGTTAGTTCCATTCAAATCATGCAAGTTAGAGTCCAAAACAAGGGCAGAAGTGTTTGGAAAAGTAGATACGTTGGAGACGTATCAACTCCCCCAAGCTTAAACCTTGCTTGTCCTCAAGCAATTCAGTTGACAAACTGAAAGTGATAAATAAAAACTTTTACAAACTCTGTTTGATCTTGTTGTTGCAAATATGTAAAGCCAACATTCAAGTTTTCAGCAAAGATTATGAACTAATCATATTAACAATAACATTTAGGTCTCATGTTTACTCATATCAATGGCATAATCAACTAGTGAGCAATAATAATAAATCTTGGATGAAAACACTTTCTCAAAACAATCATAACATGATATAACAAGATGGTATCTCGCTAGCCCTTTCTAAGACCGCAAAACATAAATGCGCAAAGCACCCCTAAAGATCAAGGACTGACTAGACATTGTAATTCATGGTAAAAGAGATACAGTCACACTCATACTCAATGTAAATTAATAGCAATGCATGCGAATGACAGAGGTGCTCTCCAACTGGTGCTTTTTAATAAGAGGATGATGACTCAACATAAAAGTAAATAGATAGGCCCTTCATAGAGGGAAGTAGGGATTTGCAGAGGTGCCAGAGCTCGAGTTTTGAAACAGAGATAAATAATTTTTTGAGTGGTATACTTTCATTGTCAACATAACAACCAAGAGATCTCGATATCTTCCATGCTACACACATTATAGGCGGTTCCCAAACAGAATGGTAAAGTTTATACTCCCCCCCCCCACCAACAAACATCAACCCATGGCTTGTCCGAAACAACAGGTGCCTCCAACTAACAACAATCATGCGAGAGTTTTGTTTGCAATTATTTTGATTTGAGCATGGGACTGGGGCATCCCGGTTAACCAGCCATTTTCTCGTGAGTGATGAGCGAAGTCCACTCATCGTGAGAATAACCCACCTAGCATGGAAGATATAGACAACCCTAGTTGATACATGAGCTATTCGAGCATACAAAAAAGAATTTCATTTGAAGGTTTAGAGTTTGGCACATACAAATTTACTTGGAACGACAGGTAGATACCGCTTATAGGAAGGTATGGTGGACTCATGTGGAATAACTTTGGGGTTTATGGAAGTGGATGCACAAGTAGTATTCCCGCTTAGTACAAATGAAGGCTAGAAAGAGACTGGGAAGCGACCAACTAGAGAGCGACAACAGTCATGAACATGCATTAAGATTAATCATCAATGAGTGCAAGCATGAGTAGGATATAAATCACCATGAACATAAATATCATGGAGGCTATGTTGATTTTGTTTCAACTACATGCGTGAACATGTGCCAAGTCAAGCCACTCGAATCATTCAAAGGAGGATACCACCCTATCATACCACATCACAACCATTTTAATAGCATGTTGGCATGCAAGGTAAACTATTACAAACTCCTAGATAATTAAGCATGGCATGGGCAACTATAATCTCTAATTGTCATTGCAAACATGTTTCATTCATAATAGGCTGAATCGGGAATGATGAACTAATCATATTTACAAAAACAAGATAGGTCGAGTTCATAAAAGCTTCTCTCATCTCAATCAGTCCATCATATTGAAGGAAATATGCCCTAGAGGCAATAATAAAGTTGTTATTATATTTCCTTATATCATGATAAATGTTTATTATTCATGCTAGAATTGTATTAACCGGAAACTTAGTACATGTGTGAATACATAGACAAACAGAGTGTCACTAGTTTGCCTCTACTTGACTAGCTCATTTAATCAATGATGGTTATGTTTCCTAACCATAGACATGAGTTGTCATTTGATTAGGGATTACATCATTAGAGAATGATGTGATTTACTTGACCCATCCGTTAGCTTTGCACGATGATCATTTAGTTTGTTGCTATTGCTTTCTTCATGACTTCTACATGTTCCTATGACTATGAGATTATGCAACTCCCGAGTACCGGAGGAACACTTTGTGTGCTACCAAACGTCACAATGTAACTGGGTGATTATAAAGGTGCTCTACAGGTGTCTCCGATGGTACTTGTTGAGTTGGCATAAATCGAGATTAGGATTTGTCACTCCGATTGTCGGAGAGGTATCTCTGGGCCCTCTCGATAATTCACATCACTATACGCCTAGCAAGCAATACAACTAATGAGTTAGTTGCGGGATGATGTATTACGGAACGAGTAAAGGGACTTGCCGGTAACGAGATTGAACTAGGTATTGAGATACCGACGATCGAATCTCGGGCAAGTAACATACCGATGACAAAAGGAACAACGTATGCTGTTATGCGGTTTGACCGATAAAGATCTTTGTCGGTGTCAAAACCGGCGGATCTCGGGTAGGGGGTCCCGAACTATGCGTCTAAGGCGGATGGTAACAGGAGGCAGGGGACACGATGTTTTACCCAGGTTCAGGCCCTCTTGATGGAGGTAAAACCCTATGTCCTGCTTGATTTATCCTTGATGATATGAGTATTACAAGAGTTGATCTACCACGAGACCTGAGAGGCTAAACCCTAGAAGCTAGCCTATGGTATGATTGTATGTTGTCCTACGGACTAAAACCCTCCGGTTTATATAGACACCGGAGGGGGCTAGAGTTACACAAGGTCGGTTACAAAGGAGGAGATATCCATATCCGTACTGCCTAGCTTGCCTTCCACGCCAAGTAGAGTCCCATCCGGACACGAGACGAAGTCTTCAATCTTGTATCTTCATAGTCCAACAGTCTGGTCAAAGGATATAGTCCGGCTGTCCGGATACCCCCCTAATCAAGGACTCCCTCAGTAGCCCCTGAACCAGGCTTCAATGACGATGAGTCCGGCGCGCAGTGTTGTCTTCGGCATTGCAAGGCGGGTTCCTCCTCCGGATACACCACAGAAGAGTTCGAATAAAAGGATAGTGTCCGACCCTGCAAAATAAGTTCCACATACCACCGTAGAGAGAATAATATTTCCACAAATCTAATCTGCTGACACGTTTTGGCAACATGACATCATGCCATGGCGCGGTGATCATTCAAACTGTTTTCTTTAACTAGCCCCGCACATAACGTGAGGCAATTTCTTGACACGTCTTGTCAAAGCAGAGATCGTGTCCCCCTTATTACGGGATTCTCATCAATACGGGCGTGGGTAACCCAACTGCGCCATCAATCACGACGCTTGGGGGATAAGCGAGTTTGACCAGGCTAGTGGGGGCGCATTGTTTCGACCGCCCTTATAAAGGGACAAGGATTATCCTTTTTCTACCCACGCCTTCTTCCTCCATGCTCATCCATTCTCGCGCACTCGAGCTCCAACGCCCAAGTCCACATCCTTCTCCTCAACCTTCTCCAAACATGTCCGGAGCGGGAGGCAAGTGGATGGCTTCCTCCGTCACGGAGGGACACATCAAAAAGCTGCGCGGAGCCGGATACTTATCCGCGAATATCGCGCATCGGCTGCCCGCTGCGGGGCAGATCGTCCCTACCCCGGAACCTCACGAGAGGGTAGTCTTCCTCCACCACTTCCTCTGCGGACTGGGGTTTCCCCTCCATCCATTCGTCCGTGGTCTTATGTTCTACTACGGGCTGGACTTTCATGATCTAGCCCCGAACTTCATCCTCAACATTTCGGTGTTCATCGTCGTGTGTGAGGCTTTCCTCCGCATCCGGCCCCACTTCGGCCTGTGGCTGAAGACCTTCAATATCAAGCCGAAGGTGGTGGGAGGCCAACAAGCAGAATGCGGCGGAGCCATGGTGGGCAAGATGCCCAATGTTATATGGCTTGAAGGCTCCTTCGTGGAGACCATAAAGGGGTGGCAATCGGCGTGGTTCTACATCACCGAGCCGCGCGACACCAACTGGGTGGCGGCCCCCGAGTTTCGATCCGGAATCCCCACGCGGCTCACCTCCTGGAAAGAGAAGGGCCTATCCTGGGGTTCATCGGTGGAGCTGGACGGACTCCAGAAATGTATCCGGAATATGGCAAGCAAGAAGCTCAAGCTTGTCAACATAGTCCAGGTCATGCTCTTCCGCCGGATCCTCCCGTGTTAACAACGGGATTTCAACTTGTGGGAGTTCGACCCGGCCCAGCACCAGACTCTGAGCGAGCTCTTCGACACGACGCACAAGGACGTCTGGAGGGTGCTGTTCAAGGGTGCCGAGTTCCCTCCCTCTCTCACTGAGGACTGCGGGCTAAGCGCGAAGCGCCCTGCGAATCCGATAAGTTTTGTACATCTGGTAGGATTTTTTACTTCCCATAGCTTAACCACGCGCGGGGTCTGAGCTCCCATGCCTTTGACAGGACTGGGTGGGGGCATCGGAGAAGATCGACTGTCCGGCCCCTCTGCCCGAAGACACTGCGGACGCTCTCCTGACGGAGATGCTGACTCCGGCTCCTTACAAGGTGCCGGAGAAGACCAAGAAGAAGGCCAAGGGAACCCAAAAGAGTTCCTGGCGCCAGGTGATATCGGACTCATCGTCCGATGACTCCGCGACGCACTCCTCCCCCGAAGACGAGGAGGAAGATGAAGATGCTCCCCCTTCAGTCGAGGGAGACAAGAAAAGGAAGGCCGCCCCGACCAGGGGGGGGCGAAGGGTCCAAGAAGGGGAGGACCCTCCTTCCGGATTACTCCACCACCGCCGGTGAAGGTGAAGACGAGTGGCTGCTCAGGGCCAAGCCCCTGGCGAAGTCGTAAGTATTCGGATACCAGAGTAACTCATAGCATACCTTTGTCGCACTGCTTCTCCTAACGCCGAATATGATTATGCAGACCGCCCCAAGCCCGTATCGACGTATCTTCATCGGGCGGCTCCTTGGACTCGTCGAATATGGATAGCGATCCACTTCCGACCGCCACCTCCCCTTGACCTACGGACAATGCCGAGGTATTATCTCAAGAGGAACCGGGTCGAGGGGAGACAATCCCGGAGGCGCCTCAAGGCGACCTTCCAGACTTCGGGAGCAGAGGGAGTAAGGCTCCCGAGGGCTCTGAGTTTGGCCCTCAGCCGAACACCGCGCGGGAACCTCCAGTGGTTCCAGACTCAGGCATGCGGCCTCCTTCCAAAAGGGGCAAGACGCCTGTGCCGGTGACCTCTGTCCATCCAGAGGCACCGAACAATCTGCTGGGAGCGCTTCACAGCGCTTCCATCGACGAAGAGCACCGCACTATTATGAGTGCGGTGATCCAGAAGGTTCAGTCCGCCAAGAGCAGACTGACTGAAGACTGTGCCAGCCTTCTAACAGGCTTTGAGGTAAGTATTTGAAATATAGGAAAAATATTACCGCATAGACAGTAGCCCCTGATGCTCTGTTTGGTGTTCAAAAAGAAAAGCCGAATAGAGGATAAACTAATATCTGCAGGAGTCTAATATAAGTATGTCTATATGCGTATGTAGGCTTCGCTGCTGACCTCTGCCGCACTAACTGCGGAGGTCACCGTACTGAAGCAGGACCTCGAAGGGTCCAAGAAAGAGCTCGGCCTTGCCAAGAGGCAGCTCGAGGAGAACAAAGGTAAGTAATACCTAGTCTATAGATATGTACATATACAAAAAGGATGCGATTGCAAAATGACAGGATCATCTTTAATTTGCCAGGGGCCATGACCGAGGTGGCAACCCTGAAGTAAGCGCTATCCGAGGCCGAAAACAAAGCGGCCCAGGAGCGCACAGAGCGGAAAAACAAGAGGCATGGGTGGGCGAGGTGCAACAAGAGCTCCATGCTCTCGTGACGAAGCACGAGGCGTTGGAGCTTGACTTGAAGACGCGAGAGTACGAGCTTGCCGCGGCCCTTGAGAGTGCAAAGAGTGCCAAGGCTGAAGCCCAAAAGGCCCTCCAGGAGATTGATGCGATGAAGAAGATAGCGGCGGGTAAGGCATTCAATATGCAAAGCAAGCATGTGAAAGTAAATTACTTGTTACTTACCCGAGTCCGGAGCTCTCCAGGAGCATTCACAGATTTGCCCCGCAGTGTGTCGGATGCCGCACAGTTTTACCAGGCCGAGGAGGGAATCTCAACAGAGAAGCTGTTCTGGTCTCAGTATACTAGGACCGAACACCTGATGCCTCTGAGCGACCAGCTGAAGCAACTGGTCAAGCTGCACAAGGCGGCCGAACAGGCCATGAAGCGCTTTATAGTCCGGATGTGGCCTGGTGACGCCCTTCCCAACAGCTACTTCATCCTGGTGAGGCGGCTTGTGGATGCCTGCCCGTGGCTGGAAGTCATTAAGCGGTCCATCTGCATCGAAGGTGCACGCCGGGCTTTTGCCCGTGCGAAGGTGCACTGGGCCAAGATGGACGCCATGAAGCTGGTGAATGAAGGGCCGCCGCAGGGCAAGGAGCATCGCCACCCCGAGATGTACTATGAGGGTGTCCCGAAGGGTGCCCGTCTTGTAGCGGACGAGTGTGCGAAAGATGTAATATTTGAATAAACTTGCTCGTGTAATCCTGTATTATGAAAACTTGTTCATATGCGCTATGCAACGCTTGTTTGAATTTAAAATATTTCCTTCTGTTCGGCTGTTTATCGAATCTGAGAGATGGCTAGTCGTCGGCTTCTGCCCCCCCCACCACGAGTGCTGGGGTGTTCGGGATAATACCTGAGCACTCTTGTTCCCATTTTTGGGTCCTTCGAGGGAGGTGCTCAGCACAACGAACAAGGCAATCGGACTATAATGCGTTATCACTCTCACTTAGCCATAGAATTCTATAATTTTAAATTTTGGTGAAGCCCCTAGTATTCGGAAGGCCGAATTCAGGGCACTATACATGCCTTAAGCCGGACAGGGCCGACTCCTCGCTCTAAGCGGCATAAGTCTTTAGGGACTTGAGACCTCTCGAACAGCGACCGGTCTCTTGCCTTATCATGACAGTCAGTTTTAGCTTTCTCCACTGAGGTGCTTAGCCCAGCAGAACCGGGGCACAATCGCAGTAGTTCTCCCAATGCTACCTTAGCCGATATAGCGGAACGTAAGGTACCAAAACATGGGAGCCGGGCAAACCCAACTATTGACCCAAGACATGATTCGAAGCTGATGCATATAATGCTATAAGTTCGAGGTGCCGCACTGTCGAAAGTGTTCGGACTTCTCACGCCGTATTATGGGGTATACTTAAGCCCCTAGCGTATTGGCCGTACCAGAGTGTACAGCTGCTAGATGTCATGAATGAACACACACACACACACACACACACACACACACACATATATATATATATATAAAGGAAGAATGCAATAATAGTCTTAATGCTATGCATAGTTTATTCAAAAAGGTGCGTTAGAGCAGAATGATACAAGTAGTGCGATAAGCAAAAAGTAGGACTATTTGACATGTCCCTTCCAAGGGCAAGCTGAGGAATGGTATTAAAGCAAGTATTTCACTCGTTATCGTAATCCACCTGGGAGTTCTGTGGTGTGACATAGCTTTCTGCCTCCTTGGTTGCTGCATCATGTGTTCGGCAATCATGCTGCCGGACAGGGTTTCCAGATATTAACGTCCTGAAAGAGAAAAATAACAAAGCGGGAAGCCCCTAGTGCGGTTTAAGCCGCATCTTGGAGCGTGCCGTAGTCGTGCCCCCCTTCTCACCTGTGCCCATGGTATTTTTAATGCGTAATTATGTACGCGTGGCACGGACTTTGCCGTTTGGCTGGGACCGGGGTGGGGCTGCATTGCTATGCAAGCTTGGAACGTGCCAGGTGGTCCTGTTGCCGATTACTCCGGGCGCGCTTGAAGGTGTTCGGGTCCTTAATTGGCGAACTAGTGGATTGCCTTAAGAGGCTGCTTTGCGCTTTTGCTGCGAGGGCCGCAGTGTGCTCCTCCATGCGGAGAGAGTGCTCTGTGTTTCCATTGACTGTGATGACCCCCCGAGGTCCTGGCATCTTGACCTTGAGATATGCATAATGCGGTACCGCATTGAATCTCGCAAATGCGGTTCGCCCGAGCAGTGCATGGTAGCCACTTCGGAACGGGACTATGTCGAAGATTAACTCTTCGCTTTGGAAGTTATCCGGAGATCCGGACACCACTTCCAGTGTGACTGAGCCTGTGCAATGGGCCTCTACACCTGGTATGACGCCTTTAAAGGTCATTTTTGTAGGTTTGATCCTTGAGGGGTCTATACCCATTTTGCGCACTGTGTCCTGATAAAGCAGGTTCAGGCTGCTGCCGCCATCCATAAGGACTCGAGTGAGGTGAAATCCGTCAATGATTGGGTCTAGGACCAATGCAGAAAATCCGCCATGACGGATACTAGTGGGGTGGTCCCTGCGGTCGAAGGTGATCGGACATGAGGACCATGGGTTGAACTTTGGGGCGACTGGCTCCAACGCATATATGTCCCTGAGCGCACGCTTCCGCTCCCTCTTGGGGATGTGGGTTGCGTATATCATGTCCACCGTCCGCACTTGTGGGGGGAACCTCTTCTGTCCTCCGGTGTTCGGCTGCTGGGGATCCTCCTCGTCAACGCTATGTGACCCCTTATCTTTGTTTTCGGCATTTAACTTGCCGGCCTACTTGAACACCCAACAATCCCTGTTGGTGTGGTCGGCTGACTTGTCGGGGGTGCCGTGTATTTGGCACGGGCGATCGAGTATACGATCCAAACTGGACGGGCCTGGAGTGCGACTTTTGAATGGCTTTTTCCGCTGACCAGGTTTAGAGCCTTTGAATCCGGCATTGACTGCCGTATCCTCGGTATTGTCGCTCTTAATGCGGCGCTTATGTTTGTTGCGACGTGACCCGCCGTTGTTGTCCTTGGTATCCAAAGTACCATGGTTCTTTGATATGTTATTGCTGCAAGCCAACTAGCTGTCCTCTCCCGCACAAAAGCAGGTCATGAGTGTCGTGGGGGCTGCCATAGATTTCGGCTTTTCCTGGCCAAGGTGCTGGGCGAGCCATTCGTCGCGGATGTTGTGCTTAAAGCTGCTAAGGCCTCTGCATCCGGACAATCGACGATTTTCTTTTTCTTTTTAGGAACCGTGTCCAGAATTGCCTGGCCGATTCCTCTGGCTGCTGAATTATGTGGCTCAAGTCATCGGCATCTAGTGGTCGCACATAAGTGCCCTAAAAGTTGTCGAGGAATGCGGCTTCTAGATCTTCCCAACAGCCAATGGACTCTGCTGGCAAGCTGTTGAGCCAATGCTGAGCTGGTCCTTTGAGTTTGAGTGGGAGGTATTTGATGGCGTGTAGGTCATCACCGCGGGCCATGTGGATGTGCAGGAGGAAATCCTCGATCCATACCGCAGGGATCTGTTGTGCCGTCGTATGATTCTATATTTATGGGTTTGAAACCCTCTGGGATTTGATGATCCATTACTTCGTCTGTGAAGCATAAGGGGTGTGTGGCGCCTCTGTACTAGGCTATATCGCGACGTAGCTCAAATGAGTTTTGCCCGCTGTGTTCGGCCCGACCGGACTTACTTTTACTGTATCCGGCGTGACGATTATCGTCTCGTGTAGTGGCGCGCCCTCGTGATCCGTAGATCGATCTTGCATGTTTTGCTTTGTCCTCCAATACGTCTCACAGGTCTGGCGTATTTCCCCATGCCTTTTTATTTGAATGGCGTCAGGGTGCGGCCTGAGCTTTTGGCTGGAATGCCTCTCTGTCGCGGCCACGAGGTGGCCGATCAGCCGCGTCGTACGCCGGGGATGTAGGTTTCGGTGCTTCCTCCTCCAGTCGGGGTAGCAACCTGCACTTTGGGTAACTCTTGGAGGGGCGCTCGAGTTTATATTCCTCGGCCGCCAGGACTTCAGTCCATCTGTCAGCTAGCAAATCTTGATTAGCTTGAAGCTGCTGCTGCTTTTTCTTAAGGCTATTTGCCATGGCTATAAGCCGGCGCTTGAAGCGCTCTTGTTCGACGGGATCCTCTGGCATGACGAATTCGTCATCGTTGAGGCTTGCCTCGTCTTCGAAGGCAGGCATGTAGTTATCATCCTCCGCCTCTCCATTTGCCGCTCTCTTGGGAGGGCTGTCTTCTCCAACCTCCTTCTCTAAATCTTGCTGGAGGGGATTGTTGTTGTCTTCGACGCTGTCCGGAGTGCTATTATCTCCGGTGCCGATATCACCGCTTTTGACTTGGCGGGACTTAGAGCGGCGCCGCGGACGCCGGCGCTTAGGTTGCTTTTGGAGGGGTCATCCTCCGTTGTCCCGTCACTATTGCCTTCTTTGGGTGTGTCCACCATGTATATGTCTTATGATGAGGTGGCTGTCTAGTGCCCTGTGGGCAGTGGTTCCTCTTCGCCTCCCGCATCATCGTTCATACCGTCGATGTCTTCAGAGTCAAAGTCGAGCATGTCGGTTAAGTCATCGACAGTGGCTACTAAGTGGGTGGTGGGTGGATGGCGAATTTCTTCGTCATCCGCATCCCAATCCTGCCGGACATAGTTTGGCCAGGACCCTCCTGACAAGGAGAGAGACCTTAATGAGTTCAGTATGTCGCCGAAGGGCGAGTGCTGAAAAATATCCGCGGAGGTAAACTCCATGATCGGCGCCCAATCTGATTCGACAGGAACGGGCGCAGGCGGTTCGGAGTCCGTGGTCGGAGAAGGATCCGGGAGTTTGGCAACACGGCTCTTGTGAAGGGTAAGGTCAATATTCGGCTCGATCGCCGCTGAGGATACGGCCTCCGTGGCGGGGTCTATCCACCCATCTATGGATGGCGCAACTGGCTCCGAATTAAGGGTCGGAGCGGCTGCCAGTGCGATTTCTTGAACACCGTCCGATGGTAGAGCTAAATCGTACTCATCGTGACCGCGTGTTGCACAAGGCAGGCGCTCGAATCTATCGAAGATCAAGTCTCCGCGGATATCGGCTGTGTAGTTTAAGCTTCCAAACCTGACCTAGTGGCCAGGGGCGTAACTTTCGATCTGCTCCAGATGGCCAAGCGAGTTGGCCCGCAGTGCGAAGCCGCCGAACACAAAGATCTGTCCGGGCAGAAAAGTCTCACCCTGGACTGCATCGCTATCGATGATAGTAGGAGCCATCAAGCCTAAGGGCGACGACACAGAGGAACTCTTAATGAAAGCACCAATGTCGGTGTCAAAACCGGCGGATCTCAGGTAGGGGGTCCCGAACTGTGCGTCTAAGGCGGATGGTAACAGGAGGCAGGGGACACGATGTTTTACCCAGGTTTGGGCCCTCTTGATGGAGGTAAAACCCTACGTCCTGCTTGATTTATTCTTGATGATATGAGTATTACAAGAGTTGATCTACCACGAGATCGGAGAGGCTAAACCCTAGAAGCTACCCTATGGTATGATTGTATGTTGTCCTATGGATTAAAACCCTCCGGTTTATATAGACACCGAAAGGGGTTAGGGTTACACAAGGTCGGTTATAAAGGAGGAGATATCCATATCCGTACTGCCTAGCTTGCCTTCCACGCCAAGTAGAGTCCCATCCGGACACGAGACGAAGTCTTCAATCTTGTATCTTCATAGTCCAACAGTCCGGTCAAAGGATATAGTCCGGCTGTCCGGAGACCCCCTAATCCAGGACTCCCTCAATCTTCGTAGAATATGTAGGAACCAATATGAGCATCCAGGTTCTGCTATTTTTTTATTGACCGGAGACGAGTCTCGGTCATGTCTACATAGTTCTCGAACCCGCAGGGTCCATACACTTAAAGTTCGATGACGATCGGTAATATGAGTTTATGTGTTTTGATGTACCGAAGGTAGTTCGGAGTCCCGGATATGATCACGGACATGACGAGGAGTCTTGAAATGGTCAAGATATAAAGATTGATATATTGGAAGCCTACATTTGGACATCGGAATGGTTCCGGGTGAAATCGGGATTTTCCTTGTGTGTCGGGGGGTTACCGGAACCCCCTGGGGGTTAATGGGCCTTGTTGGGCCCCAATGGAGAGAGAGAGGGGCCGGCCAGGGCAGGGCAGCGTGCCCCCTCCCCTTGAGTCCGAATAGGACAAGGAAGGGGGGGCGCCCCCTTGCCTTTCCCCTCTCCCACTCCTTCCTTCCCCCTCCTAGTGGGACTAGGAAAGGGGAGTCCTACTCCCACTAGGAGGTGGACTCCTCCTCTTGGCACGCCCTGCTAGGGCCGGCCAGCCTCCCCCCTTGCTCCTTTATATACGAGGGCAGGGGGGCACCCCAAGACACACAAGTTGATCAATTGATCTTTTAGCCGTGTGCGGTGCCCCCTCCACCATAATCCACCTCGGTCATATCATAGAGGTGGCTAGGCGAAGCCCTACGTCGGTAGCATCATCATCACCGTCATCACACCGTCGTGCTGACGGAACTCTCCCTCGAAGCTTTGCTGGATCGGAGTTCACGGGACGACACCGAGCTGAACGTGTGCTAAACTCGGAGGTGCCGTACGTTCGGTACTTGGATCGGTCGGATCGTTAAGACGTACGACTACATCAACCGCATTCTCTTAACGCTTCCGCTTACGGTCTACGAGGGTATGTAGACGAGACTCTCCCCTCTCGTTGCTATGCATCACCATGATCTTGCGTGTGCGTAGGATTTTTTTTGAAATTACTACGTTCCCCAATAGTGGCATCCGAGCCAGGTTTATGCATAGATGTTATATGCACGAGTAGAACACAAAGGAGTTGTGGGCGTGGATATATACATATTGCTTGCCGTCACTAGTTGATTCTTGATTCAGTGACATTGGTTGATGAAGCAACCCAGACCGGAATTATGTGTACGCTTACGCGAGACTAGTTCTACCGACGTGCTTCGCACACAGGTGGCTAGTGGGTGTCTGTTTCTCCATCTTTAGTTGAATCAGATTCAATGAACATGGTTCTTTCTGAAGATCAAAAAGCAATCACTATACCGCATTGTGGTTTTTTATGCGTAGGTAAGAACGGTTCTTGCTCAGCCCATAGCAGCCACGTAAAACTTGCAACAACAAAGTAGAGGACGTCTAACTTTTTTTGCAGAGCATGTTGTGATGTGATATGGTCAAGACATGATGCTAAATTTTTATTGTATGAGATGATCATGTTTTGTAACACAGTTATCAGCAACTAGCAAGAGCCATATGGTTGTCGCTTTATTGTATGAAATGCAATCGCCATGTAATTGCTTTACTTTATCACTAAGCGGTAGCGATAGTCGTGGAGGCAATAGTTGGCGTGATGACAACAATGCTTCGATGGAGATCAAGGTGTCAAGCCGGTGATGATGGTGATCATGACGGTGCTTTGGAGATGGAGATCACAGGCACAAGATGATGATGGCCATATCATATCACTTATATTGATTGCATGTGATGTTTATCTTTTATGCATCTTATTTTGCTTAGATCGACGATAGCACTATATGATGATCTCTCACTAAATTTCAAGGTATAAGTGTTCTCCCTGAGTATGCACCGTTGCTATAGTTCGTCGTGCCGAGACACCATGTGATGATCTGGTGTGATAAGCTCTACGTTCACATACAACGGGTGCAAGCCAGTTTTGCACACGCGGAATACTCGGGTTAAACTTGACGAGCCTAGCATATGCAGATCTGGCCTCGAAACACTGAGACCGAAAGGTCGAGCGTGAATCATATAGTAGATATGATCAACATAGTGATGTTCACCATTGAAAACTACTCCATCTCACGTGATGATCGGACATGGTTTAGTTGATATGGATCACATGATCACTTAGATGATTAGAGGGATGTCTGTCTAAGTGGGAGTTCTTAAGTAACATGATTAATTGAACTTCAATTTATCATGAACTTAGTACCTGATTGTAGCGACCAGACCTCAAACATTCCGATCTCTGTGCATCAGTGTCATCCCTGGATCGGTAATGATGACACGCATAGTACTTGAGGATTTATAACAGAGTAGCAATCACACACTTATTACATCGAATGTCTCAAAAGAGAACATAAAATAATAAATATGGCTTAAGGCTGTCTAAATCGATAACAGTGGAAGGCTTGGAAGATAAAGTGAGTCCATCAACTCCAATGGCATCACTGAGTGGAAGACAACGACCTATGGCTCCTCACTTGTCGTCTGAAAAGTCTGCAACATGAACGTTGCAGCCCGAAACAGGTCAGCACATGGAATATGCTGGCAATGTAACACAAGAGAAATTTGAACAGAATAATTGCTATCACTACATGCATAAATGGCTGGTGGAGGCTGTAAGGTTAATATGTTTTTGCGAAAAGCCAAATTTTCCCTACAACAAAGGAATAAATTTATTTAACTATCATGGTAGTTGCTAAACATTGAGAAGGTTCCTCCAACTCAATCCCAATTAAACGTCATCATTAAACCCAATCAATTTAAATTAAGAGTGATGAGATCAATCATGATAATCCAAGAACTAGATACTCAAGATGTCCACAACGGGGGACACGGCTAACCATGATTAGTTTATACACTCTGCAGAGGTTTGCGCACTTTTCCCCAAAATACTCGAATACATCCATGGTCGAAGATTCGAGACACAGTCTTTCTGAAGCATTAACTCTCTACTCTGGGTAGACTATACCACCTACAACCCACTACATCTGCTAGTCTACCTCTTCAAGAGCTTCACGCAACTTACTCAACTATGCTAGAGCCCATAATAGCTTGTGGCTGCACACGGAAGTTTCTAGCATGAATAATCTTATGATCCCTTTGATCCTGGGTGGCGGGCCGTACGATGATCACACTGGTCCTCCGGGATATCCTAGGACAACACTGGGTACTCCAAGTGTCCTCAAGAAATCCACCCAGATGTGTATTTAAGTTGCCACTTTAAGTTGAACCATTAGTTAACAATATAACATTTGTCATGAATACTCTCAAACCCAATCCACGTCTAGGAGCATAACATAGCAATATAAGCAACATAGAAGTAACTCCCAAGGTTTGAAAATAAACATGTGCATAGGTACTACCTCAACTACTTCCCAAAACCCACAATTTATTCAGATCCTAATCATGCAAGCATTTGAGGATTGATCTAATGCAATAAAACTGGGTAGTAAGGAGGTATGATCAAAGTGTTACTTGCCTTGCTGATGATCCGCAAAACCTAGAGACTCGTAGTAGCACGTTTCACACTCCGGGTACTCTATCGCAAACAAACAAGCATACAATAAGCACTCAACTATAAGCACGGGTAAAAATCAAATAAGAAGATCTAACCAGAAAGTTCAACTTAAGAACTCCGGTTTGCAAAAAGAATCAAACCAAACGAAACAACGAAACTCAAACTGCGAAAGAAACAAGATCCGTTTACTAATCTGTACTGAAGTCAAATTTTATAGTAGCAAAATCTTGTTTAAGTTGGTTAAACAGAAAGAGGGCTTCGAGACGAAGATCCAAGCGCTTGAATCGTCTGATTCTGATAAACGAGCAAAAAGATAAACTAAAACGAAAATCAGATCAGAAATCGCGATCGAAAATAATCGTGAAAAACCCGAGAAAAAGAAAAACTGATGAACAGGCTAACGAACGTTCCCTGTCTGTGACTAACGGGTGAACGGCGTTCGTCTAAACGAACGAACAGACGAACGTCCGCAAAATAAATAAACCGACGGAAAAACCGATCTAACGAGTTAAACTAGAAAAATAAAAAAACCGGGATTTAACCGAAGAAAACCGACCGGTCAACGGCGGTCAACGGCGATGAGATCCGGCGGGCGGCTGGCGGCGCGCTAGGGTTTGGGCGCGGGTGGGCTGGGCGGCGGCGGTGGGCTGCAGGGGCAGGAGGCTGCGCTTATAAGGGGAGCCTGGGGAGGAGTCCGGGCCGGATACGGCCTGTAGGTCGGTTCCCTTTTCTTTTTAAATGATTTCACTCAGAAAAACGAATAAAAGAAATACTAAATGGACTCCAAAAATCCTGAAATAAAATTTCCCCGTCCTCTAAAAATCTACCGGACAAGGAGAACATTTATGTGGGCCTCTAATGCAATTTTGAAAAACGCATATTTTTCCTAATTCAAGTAAAATAGCGATAAAAACTCTGAATAAAATCTTATTTGATTTTAATATTAAATCTCCAATATTTCTTTATTTTGGGGAAGTCATTTTATCCCCTCTCCTTTTATTTTCATAAAAGAAATATTCGAAGAGAAAATAAATTAAATCAAACGATCCTCTTTTCAAAATTTGAGAAAACTCAAATATGAAAATAACAAAATCCCCAACTCTCTCCGTGGGTCCTTGAGTTGCGTAGAATTTCTAGGATCAAACCAAAATGCAATAAAATATGATATGCAATGATGATCTAATGCATAACTGTAACATCCCAAATTTTCAATTTGGAAATGTTATACATAGATCATTCATGCATATCATATTTTATTGAATTTCTTTTTGCAATCCTCGAAATCCTAAGCAACTCAAGGACTCCCTGAGAGAGTTGGGGATTTCCCTGTTTTCCTATTTGGGTTTTACCAAATATCAAAACAAGGATATCTGGTTTTAATTATTTTCTCTCCAAAAATATTTTATAACAAAATATATGAGAGGAGATAATATGACTTCTCCAAAATAAATGAAATACTGGAGGGAAAGTATTAAAATCAAATATTTGTTCTATCCGGAGTTTATTGCTATTTTATTTGAATTAGAAAAATTGCACGTTTTTCAAAGTTGCATTTTAGGGCCAAGAAAATGTTCATCCTGTTCTAAATATTTTATTTAGATGGGAAAATTTTGTTTTGGAATTTTTAGATTTTTATTTTATTTTCTAAGATTTTTTTGTTTTGGCGGAATTATTTTAAAAAAAGTTCTAGCGCCCGACTGGACCGAAGCCCAACCGAGCCGGCCCAAGCCGCCCGCGCCTCGTCTCCGAGCGGGAGACCGCGCCGCCGCCGCCGAACCGGAGTCCGACTGGGACTCCGTTTCCCCCGCGCCTTGCCCCCTCCTCCAAGCCGCCGACCCCCCGTCTTTTAGAAGCCGCCCCGACCGCCCCTTGAACCCCGAGCCACCCCGTCGTCGGAGCCGCCAACCCCGCCGCCCGCAGCCGCGCCGCCGCCCCGTGCTTCCCCGCCGCTCGCCGGAGCCGCCCGCCACGCCGGACCTCGTCGGAGGTATAGCGCCGTTCGTTTTTTTTATAAAGACCGGTTCGGTTTTTTTTAAACCCTAGTTTTTTGTTGGATAGATCGGTTCGCCGTTTTTTTTGGTTTAGTTACTTTGCGGACGTTCGTCCGTATGTTTGTTTCAACGAATGGAGTTCACTCGTTAGCTGCAGACAACGAACGCTCGTTCGTTAGCCTGTTCGTCAGTTCTTTTTCTCGGATTTTCCGCGATTATTTTTAATCGTGATTTCTGATTTGATTTTCGTTTTAGTTTATCTTTTCGCTCGTTTGTCAGAATCAGGCGATTCAAGCGCCTAGATCTTCTTCTCGAAACCCTCTTTCCGTTTAACCAACTTGAACAAGCTTTTGCTACTGTAAAAATTTGACCATAGTCCAGATTAGTAAACGAATCTTGTTTCTTTCGCAGTTTGAGTTTCGTTGCTCCGTTTGATTTGATTCTTTTCGTAAACCGGAGTTCTTAAGTTGAACTTTCTGGTTAGATCTTCTTATTTGAGATTTACTCGTGTTTCTTTGCTTGATTGCTTATGTATGCTATTGTTTGTTTGCGATAGAACACCCGGAGTGCGAAGCGTGCTACTACGAGTCCCTAGGTTTTGCGGATCATCAGCAAGGCAAGTAACACTTTGATCATATCCCTTTATCACCCAGTTTTTATGCATTAGTTCCAATCCTCAAACATTGCATGGTTAGGTTGTGATTAACATGTGGGTTGGGAAGTAGTTGATGAGGTAGAACCTATTTCCCTGTTATATTCAAACCCTTGGGAGTTACTTCTACGAATTGCTTATATCGCTATGCTATGCTCGTAGACGTGGTTTGGGTGAGTGAAATCCATGACAGATGTGAGATTGTTAATTAATGGTTCAACTTAAGATGGAAACTTGAATACACCTCTGGGTGGATTGTTTGTTGGGCACCTGGGGAATCCAGTATTGTCCTAGGATATCCCGGAGTACCCGTGTGATAATCCTATGGTCCTCCACCCAGGCTCAAAGGGAACTGAGATATTTTCATGCTAGAAACTTCCGTGTGCATCCACAAGCTATTATGGGCTCTAGCATAGTTGAGTAAGTTGTGTGAAGCTCCCGAAGAGGTGGATCAGCAGGTAGAGGGTTGTAGGTTGGTATGGTCTGCCCGGAGTAAGGGGTTAATGCTTCTGAAATACTGGGTCTTGGTCATCCGTTTCTCAAACACCGTGTAGTGCGAGAAATCCAACGGAGGAGATCGGGTCTTGTGGGGAAAAGTGCGCAAACCTCTGCAGAGTGTATAAACTAATCATGGTTAACCGTGTCCCCGGTTATGTACATCTTGAGTATCTAGTACTTGGAGTATCATAAGTATCTCATCACTCTAAAATAATATTGTTGGGTTGTTAATTAGTTTAATTGGGATTGAGTTGGAGGAACCTTCTCAATGATGTTTCAACTACCATGATAGTTAAATAAAATATATTCCTTTGTTGTAGGGAAAAATTGGCTTTTCACAAAAACTGTAACCGTAGAGCTTTCCACCAGCCAAATATGCATGTAGTGATAGCATTATTCTGTTCTTGCTCTACTGTGTTACTTTGCCAGCATATTCCATGTGCTGGCCCGTTTTCGGGCTGCAACGTATTATGTTGCAGACTTTTCAGACGAGGAGTAAGGTTCGTTAGGTCATTGCCGTGGAGCTCAGCTATGCCATTGGAGTTGATGGACTCACTTTATCTTCCAAGCCTTCCGCTGTTATCATATTAGATGGCCTTAAGCCATATTTATTGTAATAAGTTCTCTTTTGAGACATTCGATGTAATAAGTGTGTGATTGCTACTCTGTTATAAATCCTCGAGTACTGTGTGTGTCAGCATTACCGATCCAGGGATGACACTGAAGCACAGAGACTTGATCGTTTGAGGTCGGGTCGCTACAAGATGGTATCAGAGCACACGCTGAGTGTAGGACACGACCACTAAGCTAAAAGCCCTAGATCACTAGTCTCTTCTCATTTCCGACTCCTCTCCATTTTCTACTCTTTAGGATGGCGGACACGAGGAACAAGTTTGCACAACCGGATGAAGACGCCCCCTTTGGACGACACTTGAAGGAAGTCACTAGGTACTTGAACATTGGAATACCAAGTTTCACCGGGACTTACAACACCACTTTACCAGAAGAGGAGCGATGGATGATTCAAGTTCAAGTTCCAGGAAGGACATTCATGCCAGTCACTAAGCCCATAGAGTTTTCCTTCGATGCACCAACCTGGAGTCTAGGAAAGAGTATGGCAGCTCACATCACCATGGGACACATTGGAGAAGTTTATCATAAGGAGCTTAAGGATACTATATATCAGATTTGTGGGCGCCGAGACGAGCAATGGGAGATGATCAGCACCAGGAAGGATAGATCAATTGCAGCTTTCATCCAGGAGTTAAACCAACATATTCGTCGCCAGGAGAACCAAATGTGCGCAAGAATGATAGACCCGAAGAAGGCAATGACAAGGATCACGGAACTGGAGGAAGAACTCAAGGCTACACGTGAAGATTATGAGGAGTAAATCGTCGTACTAATGGATAAGAATGCCGACCTAACAATGAAGCTAGGAGTATTCCTAGGAGACCCCGCACCAGGAGGAGAAGACGAAGAACCCAAGGAGATTTGCCTAGAGGACTACATCATCATCGACGACACCGACTTGGACCCCGACAATAGCGATGATGACTATGAAGACGAAGCTAGAGCAGACATCATGGAGTCTTCAACCGAATAATATTTTTAGTAGACCACCACATCAATAGTAGTATTCCACCATGTAAATAGTATAGTCCGAGCACTTTTGTAACGATAGTTAGATCGATTGTATGCCCTTGCTTGATTGATTGAGTGAAATGTTTGTGTTTGTCTCATGTGCATATGGGTAGTGGTTTCTCATTAGACCTCATTCTATTCTAATCTCTCCCCTCTAAACCCATCATATGCCTCCGAGACGTGACCCCGGATTTACCTTCCCACCGGAGCTCACTCAGTTGATCCAGCAGCAGAATACCCTGATGCAGTTGTTAGTTCATAACCAAGGCAACAACAATAACAACAACAACAACAATCCACCACCACCACCACTAGTTGACAACTTAGCCCGCTTTCTGAGGTTGCAACCGCCGGTGTTTTCCAATAGCATTGAGCCCATAGTAGCAGATGATTGGCTCCGCAGGATTGGAAGCGAGCTAACCACTGCAGGATGTACCGATGCTGAGAAGGTGCGTTTTGCCGCACATCAGTTGGATGGACCAGCAACCTCATGGTGGGAGAATTACACTGTCACCTACCCTATAGCCACGGTGACATGGGATCAGTTTCAACAAGCTTTCTGTACAGCCCATGTCTCAACTGGAGCTATGAGTATGAAGAAGCGTGAGTTTCGCAACTTACGCCAGGGGAACCGTACTGTGGCTCAATACGCGGATGAGTTTAGCAAGTTATCTTGTTATGCCCCTGATGAAGTGGCCACAGACGCCGCAAAGCAGGAGAAGTTAATGGACTGGCTAAATGATGAGATAAGCATGCAGTTGATGGTGGCAACATTCAACAACTACCAGGAGTTGGTAGATAAGGCTCTTATGATTGAAGGGAAGCAGCAGTAGATTGAGAACCGTAAGAGGAAGTACGGACAAGGAAGGTATAATTTAGGATCTCAGTAGAAGCCTCACCTAACCCCGAACTCGGGAGGACTTGTTCATAACCATGGAGGCCACACCCATAATGGAGGAAGTAACCATAGTCATACTATCCCAAGGAATGGGAATGGGAATGGAGCAAGCAGCAATCAGAACCGCTCCAATCCAGCCACACCTGCAAAGAGAGAACTAAGCCACGTTACTTGTTTCAAGTGCGGGAAGACTGGACACTATGCCACGGAGTGCCCAGAAGCGAAGAATGGAATCGGCAATGGGAGCACTGGAAAGAAGCCCAATCCATTCAACAAAGGACAAGTGAACCACGTCAATGTGGAGGAGGTTGAAGAGCAGCCAGACGCAGTCATTGGCAAGTTTTTGGTTAACTCTTTTACAGCCCTTGTTCTTTTTGATACTGATGCATGACATGTTGGGGATCATAGCAGAATTTTTAAAATTTTCTACGCATCACCAAGATCAATCTATGGAGTAATATAGCAACGAAGGGAAGGGGAGTGCATCTACATACCCTTGTAGATCGCTAAGCGGAAGAGTTGCAAGAACGCGGATGAGGTAGTCATACTTGTGGCGATTCAGATTGCGGTTGATTCCAATCTAAGCGCCGAACAACGGCGCCTCCGAGTTCAACACACATGCAGCCCGGTGACGTCTCCCACGCCTTGATCCAGCAAGGGGAGAAGGAGAGGTAGGGGAAGACTCCGTACAGCAGCAGCACGACGGCGTGGTGATGGTGGAGGAGCGCGGGACTCCAACAGGGCTTCGCCAAGCACTACGAGAGACGAGGAGGGAGAGAGGTAGGGCTACACCAAGAGGGAGATCAAATCATGTGTTGGGCAGCCCCCAATACCTCAAGTGTATATAGGGGGAGGGGAGGGGCTGCGCCCCCTTCGTCCTAGATGCCATCTAGGGTGGCGGCCAAAGGGGAGAGGGAGAGGGGGGCGCACCAGAGTGGGCCCTAGGGCCCATCTACCCTAGGGTTTGCCCCCTCCCCTCTTGGAGGCGCCTTGGGCCTTGGTGGGAGGCACCCCAGCCCACCTAGGGGCTGGTCCCTTCCCACTGTTGGCCCACGTAGGCCTCCGGGGCTGGTGGCCCCTCCTAGTGGACCCCCGGACCCTTCCGGTGGTCCCGATACATTACCGATGATGCTCGGAACACTTCCGGTGGCCAAATCCTCACTTCCCATATATCAATTTTACCTCCTGACCATTTCAGAACTCCTCGTGACGTCCGGGATCTCATCCGGGATTCCGAACAACATTCGGTAACCACGTACATACTTTCCCTATAACCCTAGCGTCATCGAACCTTAAGTGTGTAGACCCTACGAGCTCGGGAATTATGCATACATGACCGAGACATCTCTCTGGTCAATAACCAACAGCGGGATCTAGATACCCATGTTGGCTCCCACATGTTCCATGATGATCTCATAGGATGAACCACGATGTCAAGGATTCAATCAATCCCGTATACAATTCCCTTTGTCTACCGGTATAGTACTTGCCCGAGATTCGATCGTCGGTATCCCGATACCTTGTTCAATCTCGTTACCGGCAAGTCTCTTTATTCATTCCGTAACACAGCATCCCGTGATCAACTCCTTGGTCACATTGTGCACATTATGATGATGTCCTGCCGAGTGGGCCCAGAGATACCTCTCCGTTACACGGAGTGACAAATCCCAGTCTCGATTCGTGCTAACCCAACATACACTTTCGGAGATACCCGTAGTGCACCTTTATAGCCACCCAGTTACGTTGTGACGTTTGGCACACCCAAAGCATTCCTACGGCATCCGGGAGTTGCACAATCTCATGGTCTAAGGAAATGATACTTGACATTAGAAAAGCTTTAGCATACGAACTACACGATCTTGTGCTAGGCTTAGGATTGGGTCTTGTCCATCACATCATTTTCCTAATGATGTGATCCCGTTATCAACGACATCCAATGTCCATGGTCAGGAAACTGTAACCATCTATTGCTCAACGAGCTAGTCAACTAGAGGCTTACTAGGGACATGGTGTTGTCTATGTATCCACACATGTATCTGAGTTTCCTATCAATACAATTCTAGCATGGATAATAAACGATTATCATGAACAAGGAAATATATAATAATAATAACTAATTTATTATTGCCTCTAGGGCATATTTCCAACAGTCTCCCACTTTCACTAGAGTCAATAATCCAGTTCACATCGCTATGTGATTAACAGTCAAGGTCTCATCGCCATGTGACTAACACCCAAGAGTTTACTAGAGTCAATAATCTAGTTCACATTACCATGTGATTAACACTCAATGAGTTCTGGGTTTGATCATGTTATGCTTGTGAGAGATGTTATAGTCAATGGGTCTGCAACAATCAGATCTGCATGTACTTCGCAAAACTTTATGTCATATCGTAGATGATGCTACCACGTTCCACTTGGAGCTATTCCAAATGGTTGCTCCATTATACATATCCGGTTTTCTACTCATAGTCATCCGGATAGGTGTTAAAGCTTGCATCGACGTAACTCTTAATGTCGAACTCTTTATCACCTCCATAACCGAGAAATATTTCCTTATTCCTCTAAGGATAATTTTGACCACTGTCCCGTTATCCACTCCTGGATCACCTTTGTACCCTCTTGCCAGACATGTAGCAAGGCACAAATCAGGTGCAGTACTCAGCATGGCATACCATATAGAGCCTATGACAAAAGCATAGGGGATGACCTTCGTCCTTCCTCTTTCTTCTGCCGTGGTCAAGCTTTGAGTCTTACTCAACTTCACACCTTACAACTCAGGTAAGAATCCCTTCTTTGACTGATCTATTTTGAACTCCTTCAAAATCATGTCAAGGTGTGCGTTCTTTGAAAGTATCATCAGGCGTCTTGATCTATCTCTATAGATCTTGATGCCCAATATGCAAGCAGCTTTATCCAGGTCTTCCTTTGAAAATCACTCTTCAAACAACCGTTTATGCTTTCCAGAAATTCTACATTATTTCGGATCAACCATATGTCATCCACATATACTTATCAGAAATGTTGTACTGCTCCCACTCACTTTCTTGTAAATACAAGTTTCTAGCACACATTGTATAAACCTAAAAGCTTTGATCACTCCATCAAATCATATATTCTGACTCCAAGATGCTTGCTCTAGTCCATAGAAGGATCCCTGGAGCCAGCATACCTTTTAGCATCCTTAGGATCGACAAAACCTTTTATTGTATCACATACAACTTTTTCTTACAAAAACTGGTAAGAAAACTTGTTTTGACATCCATGTGTCAGATTTCATAATCGAAAAATACAGCTAATGCTAACATGATTCCGATGGACTTAAACATCGCTACGGGTGAGAAAATCTCATCGTAGTCAAGTCCTTGAACTTGTGGAAAAACTCTTTGCCACAAGTCGAGCTTCATAGACGGTAACATTACCGTCCACGTCCGTCTTCTTCTTAAAGATCCATTTATCTCAATGGCTTGCCGATCAATGGGCAAGTCCACCAAAGTCCATGCTTTGTTCTGATACATGGATCCTATCTCAGATTTCATGGCTTCTAACCATTTGTCGGAATACGGGCCCACCATCGCTTCTCCATAGCTCGTAGGTTCATTGTTATCTAACAACATGATATCTAAGACATGATTACCGTACCACTCAGGAGTAGTACATATCCTTGTCAACCTACGAGGTTCAATAGCAACTTGATCCAAAGCTTCATGATCACTATCACTAACTTCCTCTTCAACAGACGTAGGCGCCACAGAAACATCTTTCTGTGTTGCACCACTTTCTGGTTTAAGTAGAGGTTCAACAACCTCATCAAGTTCTATCTTCCTCCCACTCAATTCTTTCGAGAGAAACTCCTTCTCGAGAAAGGACCCGTCCTTAGCGACAAACACTTTGCCCTCAGATCTGAGATAGAAGGTATGCCCAACTATTACCTTTGGGTATCCTATGAAGATGTATTTGTCTGCTTTGGGTTCGAGCTTTTCGGCTGAAGCCTTAAGCATCGCAACACCAAATATTAAGAAACGACAACTTTGGTTTCTTGCCAAACCAATGTTCATACAACGCCGTCTCAACGGACTTAGATGGTGCCCTATCTAAAGTGAATGCAGTTGTTTCTAACGCATAACCTCATAATGATAGCGGTAGATCGGTAAGAGACATCATAGATCGCACCATATCTCATAAGGTTCGATTACGACGTCCGGACACGCATTACGCTGTGGTGTTCCAGGTGGTGTCAATTGTGAAACAATTTCACAATGTGTTAAGTGATTGCCAAACTCATAACTCAGAAATTCTCCATCGATCAGATTGTAGGAATTTGATCTTCTTGTTATGATGGTTCTTAACTTCACTCTGGAATTGCTTGAACTTTTCAAATGTTTCAGACTTGTGCTTCATTAAGTAAATATACCTGTATCTACTCAAATCGTCAGTGAAGATGAGAAAATAGCGATGTCCACCACACGCCTCAATTCTTATTGGATCACACACATCAGCATGTATGATTTCCAATAAGTCACTTGCCCGTTTCATTGTACCTGAAAACGGGGTCTTAGTCATCCTGCCCATGAGGCATGGCTCGCATGTGTCAAGCAATTCAAAATCAAGTGACTCCAAACATCCATCGACATGGAGTTTCTTCATGCATCTTACGCCAATATGACCTAAGCGGCAGTGCCACTAGAAAGTGGTACATATCATTATTAACTCTTCATCTTTTGGCGTGAACATGTGTATTACCACGGCCGAGATTTAATGAACCATTCACATTTGGTGCATGACCATGAAAGGTATTATTCATGTAAACAGAATAACCATTATTCTCTAACTTAGATGAATAACCGTATTGCAATGAACATGATCTAATCATATTCATGCTCAACGTAGACACCTGATAACATTTATCTAGGTTCAATACTAATCCTGAAGGCAGATGGAGTGTGCGATGGTGATCTCATCAACTTTGGAAACACTTCCAACACACATCGTCACCTCTCCCTTAGCCAATCTTCGTTTAGTCCGTAGCTTTTGCTTCAAGTCACCAATAATAGCAACTGAACCGGTATGCAATACCCAGGTGCTACCAGGAGTACTAGTAAGGTACACATTAATAATATGTATATACTTTGTTGAAGTTGCCAGCCTTCTTATCTACCATGCATTTGGGGTAATACCGCTACCAGTGACCGTTCCCCTTACAATAGAAGAACTTAGTCTCGGGTTTGGGTTCAACATTGGGTTCCTTTACTGGAGCGGCAACTAGTTTGCCATTCAAGAAGTTTCCTTTCTAGCCCTTGCCCTTCTTGAAACCAGTGGTCTTGTAAACCATCAACACTTGATGCTCCTTCTTGATTTCTACCTTTTGCGGTCTTAAGCACCGCGAACAGCTCCGGGATCATCTCCATCCCTTGCATGTCATAGTTCATCATGAAGATCTAGTAGCTCAGTGATAGTGACTAGAGAACTCTATCAATCACTATCTTATCTGGAAGTTTAACTCCCACATGATTCAAGTGATTGTAGCACCCAGACATTTTGAGTGCATGCTCACTGGTTGAGCTATTCTCCTCCATCTTGTAGGCAAAGAACTTGTCAGAGGTCTCATACCTCTCAACACGGGCATGAGCCTGAAATCCCAATTTCAGCTTCTTGGAACATCTCATATGTTCTATGGCGTTCAAAACGTCATTGGAATCCCGATTCTAAGCCATAAAGTATGGTGCACTTAACTATCAAGTAGTCATCATGACGTATCTGTTACATGTTCATAACATCCACAGACGACGTTGGAGGGGTTGGCACACCGAGCGGTGCATCAAAGACATAAGCCTTCTGTGTAGCAGTGCGGACACTCCTCAGGCAACGGACCTAGTCCGTATCATTGCTTACAATATCTTTCAACTTAATCTTTCTCTAGGAACGTATTGAAACATGGAGCTACAACGCGAGCTATTGATCTACAACCCTTTTGCAAAGACAACTTAGACTATTGTTCATGATAATTAAGTTCATCTAATCAAATTATTTAATGAACTCCCACTCAGACAGACACCCCTCTAGTCATCTAAGTGATACATGATCCGAGTCAACTAGGCCGTGTCCGATCATCACGTGAGACGGACTAGTCATCATCGGTGAACATCTTCATGTTGATCATATCTTCTATACGACTCATGTTCGACCTTTCAGTCTTCCGTGTTCCGAGGTCATGTCTGTACATGCTAGGCTTGTCAAGTCAACCTAAGTGTATTGCGTGTGTAAATCTGGCTTACACCCGTTGTATTCGAATGTTAGAATCTATCACACCCGATCTTCACGTGGTGCTTCGAAACAACGAACCTTCGCAACGGTGCACAGTTAGGGGGAACACTTTCTTGAAATTATTGCGAGGGATCATCTTATTTATGCTACCATCGTTCTAAGCAAATAAGATGTAAAACATGATAAACATCACATGCAATCAAATAGTGACATGATATGGCCAATATCATTTCCTCCTTTTGATCTCCATCTTCGGGGCACCATGATCATCGTCATCACCGGCATGACACCATGATCTCCATCATCATGATCTCCATCATCGTGTCTTCATGAAGTTGTCTCGCCAACTATTACTTCTACTACTACGGCTAACGGTTAGCAATAAAGTAAAGTAATTACATGACGTGTATGTTGACACGCAGGTCATAAATAAATTAAGACAACTCCTATGGCTCCTGCCGGTTGTCATACTCATCGACATGCAAGTTGTGATTCCTATTACAAGAACATGATCAATCTCATACATCACATATATCATTCATCACATCCTTTTGGCCATATCACATCACACGGCATATGCTGCAAAAACAAGTTAGACGTCCTCTAATTATTGTTGCAAATTTTACGTGGCTGCTATAGGTTTCTTAGCAAGAACGTTTCTTACCTACACCAAAACCACAATGTGATATGCCAATTTCTATTTACCCTTCATAAGGACCCTTTTCATCGAATCCAATCCGACTAAAGTAGGAGAGACAGACACCCGCTAGCCACCTTATGCAACTAGTGCATGTCCGTCGGTGGAGCCTGTCTCACGTAAGAGTACGTGTAAGGTCAGTCCGGGCCGCTTCATCCCACGATGCCGCAGAATCAAGATAAGACTAGTAACGGCAAGTAAATTGACAAAATCGACACCCACAACAACTTGTGTTCTACTCGTGCATAGAAACTACGCATAGACCTACCTCATGATGCCACTGTTGGGGATCGTAGCAGAATTTTTAAAATTTTCTACGCATCACCAAGATCAATCTATGGAGTAATCTAGCAACGAAGGGAAGGGGAATGCATCTACATACCCTTGTAGATCGCTAAGCGGAAGCATTGCAAGAAAGCGGATGAGGTAGTCGTACTTGTGGCGATTCAGATCGCGGTCGATTCCGATCTAAGCGCCGAACAACAACGCCTCCGAGTTCAACACACATGCAGCCCGGTGACGTCTCCCACGCCTTGATCCAGCAAGGGGAGAAGGAGAGGTAGGGGAAGACTCCGTCCAGTAGCAGCACGATGGCGTGGTGATGGTGGAGGAGTGCGGGACTCCAGCAGGGCTTCGCCAAGCACTACGAGAGACGAGGAGGGAGTGAGGTAGGGCTGCGCCAAGAGGGAGATCAAATCATGTGTTGGGCAGCCCCCAATACCTCAAGTATATATAGGGGGAGGGGAGGGGCTGTGCCCCCTTCTAGGGTTCCCTCCCTAGGGGGGGGGGGCAGCCCTAGATGCCATCTAGGGTGGCGGCCAAAGGGGAGAGGGAGAGGGGGGCGCAACAGAGTGGGCCCTAGGGCCCATCTACCCTAGGGTTTGCCCCCTTCCCTCTTGGAGGTGCCTTGGGCCTTGGTGGGAGGCGCCCCAGCCCACCTAGGGGCTGGTCCCTTCCCACTGTTGGCCCATGTAGGCCTCCGAGGCTGGTGGCCCCTCCCGGTGGACTCCCGGACCCTTCCGGTGGTCCCGGTACATTACCGGTGATGCCCGGAACACTTCCGGTGGCCAAATCCTCACTTCCTATATATCAATTTTACCTCCGGACCATTACAGAACTCCTCGTGACATCCGGGATCTCATCCAGAACTCCGAACAACATTCGGTAACCACGTACATACTTTCCCTATAACCCTAGCATCATCGAACCTTAAGCGTGTAGACCCTATGGGCTCGGGAATCATGCAGACATGACCGAGACATCTCTCTGGTCAATAACCAACAACGGGATCTGGATACCCATGTTGGCTCCCACATGTTCCACGATGATCTCATCGGATGAACCACGATGTCAAGGATTCAATCAATCCCGTATACAATTCCCTTTGTCTACCAGTATAGTAATTGCCCGAGATTCGATCATCGGTATCCCAATACCTTGTTCAATCTCATTGCCGGCAAGTCTCTTTACTCGTTCCGTAACACATCATCCCGTGATCAACTCCTTGGTCACATTATGCACATAATGATGCTGTCCTACCGAGTGGGCCCAGAGATACCTCTCCGTTACATGGAGTGACAAATCCCAGTCTCGATTCATGCTAACCCAACAGACACTTTTGGAGATACCCGTAGTGCACCTTTATAGCCACCTAGTTATGTTGTGACGTTTGGTACACCCAAAGCATTCCTACGGCATCCGGGAGTTGCACAATCTCATGGTCTAAGGAAATGATACTTGACACTAGAAAAGCTTTAGCATACGAACTACACGATCTTGTGCTAGGCTTAGGATTGGGTCTTGTCCATCACATCATTCTCCTAATGATGTGATCCCGTTATCAATGACATCCAATGTCCATGGTCAGGAAATCGTAACCATCTATTGATCAACGAGCTAGTCAACTAGAGGCTTACTAGGGACATGGTGTTGTCTATGTATCCACACATGTATCTGAGTTTCCTATCAATACAATTCTAGCATGGATAATAAACGATTATCATGAACAAGGAGATATATAATAATAATAACTAATTTATTATTGCCTCTAGGGCATATTTCCAACATCGCATTCATACATATCAAGGGAATTCATGGATAAGTTTGAACTACCAACCCAAACCCATAGGACCCATCTATTAGTGAGTTCACCTGGAGTAGAGTATATGGCTAGTCGATGGTGCGACCAGATACCCTTAACCATTGGTAGCCATGTTTTTCCATCCGACCTAATAATCTTGGAGTCACAATGATTGGATGTGATATTAGGAATGGACTGGATGTCAAAGTATGGAGGAAGCATTGACTGTGTTAGTAAGTCAATTTGTCTCACCACCCCGGAGGGAAAAATGATCAAGTATGTATCTAGGCATGCGCCAAGGAGTAGCCAATTAAATACCCTCATGGGAGTTGTTCAGGAGGAAGTGCCTGTAGTCAAGGATTACCCAGATGTTTTTCTAGAAGAGTTACCAGGCATGCCACCAGATCGAGACATCGAGTTTTTGATAGAGTTATTGCCAAGCACCGGGCCTATATCGAAGAGACCATATCGGATGCCCGCAAATGATCTGGAGGAGATTAAGAAACATATCAAGGAGTTATTGGAGAAAGGTTACATTCGACGGAGCTCATCACCGTGGGGAGCCCCGGCACTTTTGGTCGAGAAGAAGGATAAGTCTCTAAGAATGGTTGTTGATTATCGTGCATTAAATGAGGCGACGATCAAGAACAAATACCCACTGCCGATGATCAATGATTTATTCGACCAGTTGCAAGGAGCTAAGGTGTTTTCAAAGATCGATCTACGATCTGGATATCACCAGCTGAAGATACGATAGAAGGACATACCAAAGACAACATTCACCACACGGTACGGGTTGTATGAATATACAGTCATGTCGTTTGGACTGACTAACGCCCCTGCCTACTTCATGAGCTTGTGGTATTCGTTGTGGTGTTCATTGATGACATAATGGTATACTCGAAGAACGAGGAGGAGCACGAAGAGCATTTGCGCTTAGTTCTCGAGAAACTCAGGGAACATCAGTTGTATGCCAAGTTCAGCAAATGTGAGTTTTGGCTGAAGGAAGTTGGATTCCTTGGACATGTTATATCAGGAGAAGGTGTAGCAGTAGATCCCACCAAGGTTCAGTCAGCCACTGAATGGTTGGCACCCACTTCAGTTAGCGAGATCCGCAGTTTTCTTGGACTTGCAGGATACTATCGGAGATTCATTGAGAATTTTTCCAAAATTGCGAAGCCAATGATGGAGTTATTGAAGAAGGATGCCAAATTTAAATGGAAAGAAGAATGTGAAGCAAGTTTTTAGGAGTAAAAGAAGTGTTTGACTACAGCCCCAGTGTTGATTCTGCCGGATATACATAAGGAGTTTCAAGTGTATTGCGATGCCTCTCGCCTAGGACATGGAAGTGTGCTTATGCAGGACGGAAGAGTTGTTTCGTATGCCTCGCGACAACTAAAACCACATGAGTTAAATTATGCCACGCATGATTTGGAGTTGGCTACCATAGTGCATGCGTTGAAGACCTGGAGGCACTACCTTATTGGAAATCATTGTGATGTGTACACGGATCATAAGAGTTTGAAGTACATTTTCACACAGAAAGAGCTGAACCTTAGGCAGAGGAGATGGTTGGAGCTTATAAAGGATTATGACATAAAGCTTCACTATCATACAGGCAAGGCCAATGTCGTAGCAGACGCCTTGAGCCGGAAGAGTTATGCTAATACCCTAGTAAGCACAGGATTGCCAAAGGAGTTAGCAGATGATCTCAGGGAACTTCGACTGGAGATTGTTCCTAGAGGTTTTGTGGCAACAATGGAGGTACAGTGTACATTGTTAGGAAAGATTCGAGAAGCTCAGAAGGATGACAAAGAGGTTGCCGAGATAAAAGAGAGAATGAGCGAAGGAAAGGCCAAAGGTTTTCGTGAGGATGAGCACGACACCTTATGGTTCGAGGATCGTGTTTATGTGCCCAATAGCACATAGATCAGGAAGTTAATACTTTAGGAGGCTCATGACTCACCATACTCGATACACCCCGGAAACACCAAGATGTATTTGTTGGGGAACGTAGTAATTTCAAAAAAATTCCTACGCACACGCAAGATCATGGTGATGCACAGCAACGAGACGGGAGAGTGTTGTCTACGTACCCTCATAGACCGGAAGAGGAAGCGTTATAACAACGCGGTTGATGTAGCCGTACGTCTTCACGGCCCGACCGATCAAGCACCGAAACTACGACACCTCCGAGTTTTTGCACATGTTCAGCTCGATGACGATCCCGGACTCCGATCCAGCAAAGTGTCGGGGATGAGTTCCGTCAGCACGACGGCGTGGTGACGATCTTGATGTTCTACCGTCACAGGGCTTCGCCTAAGCACCGCTACAATATTATCGAGGATTATGGTGGAGGGGGGCACCGCACACGGCTAAGAGATCAATGATCAATTGTTGTGTCTCTGGGGTGCCCCCCTGCCCCCGTATATAAAGGAGTGGAGGAGGGGGCCGGCCAAGGAGGGTGGCGCGCCCAAGGGGGGGAGTCCAACTCCCACCGGGAGTAGGACTCCCCTTTTTCCTATTAGGAGTAGGAGAGGGAAGGAAGAGGAAGGAGGGAGGAAGGAAAGGGGGGCCGGCCCCCCTCCCAATTCGAATTGGGCTGGGGGGGCGCCCCCTCCCTTGCTCCTTTCCCCTCCTTTCCACTAAGGCCCAATAAGGCCCATATACCTCCCGGGGGGTTCCGATAACCTCTCGGTGATCCGGTATTGTCCCAATCTTACCCGGAACCTTTCCGGTGTCCAAATATAGTCGTCCAATATATCGATCTTTATGTCTCGACCATTTCGAGACTCCTCGTCTAGTCCGTGATCACATCCGGGACTCCGAACAACCTTAGGTACATCAAAATATATAAACTCATAATGAAACTGTCATCGTAACGTTAAGCGTGCGGACCCTACGGGTTCGAGAACAATGTAGACATGACCAAGACACGTCTCCGGTCAATAACCAATAGCGGAACCTGGATGCTCATATTGGCTCCTACATACTCTACGAAGATCTTTATCGGTCAGACCGCATAACAACATACGTTGTTCCCTTTGTCATCGGTATGTTACTTCCCCGAGATTCGATCGTCGGTATCTCAATACCAAGTTCAATCTCGTTACCGGCAAGTCCCTTTACTCGTTCCATAATACATCATCTTGCAACTAACTTATTAGTTGCATTGCTTGCAAGGCTTAAGTGATGTGTATTACCGAGAGGGCCCAGAGATACCTCTCCGACAATCGGAGCGACAAATCCTAATCTCGAAATACGCCAACCCAACATGTACCTTTGGAGACACCTGTAGAGCACCTTTATAATCACCCAGTTACGTTGTGACGTTTGGTAGCACACAAAGTGTTCCTCCGGTAAACGGGATTTGCATAATCTCATAGTCACAGGAACATGTATAAGTCATGAAGAAAGCAATAGCAACATACTAAACGATCGGGTGCTAAGCTAATGGAATGGGTCATGTCAATCACATCATTCTCCTAATGATGTGATCCTGTTAATCAAATGACAACTCATGTCTATGGTTAGGAAACATAACCATCTTCGATTAACGAGCTAGTCAAGTAGAGGCATAATAGTGACACTTTGTTTGTCTATGTATTCACACAAGTATTACGTTTCCGGTTAATACAATTCTAGCATGAATAATAAACATTTATCATGATATAAGGAAATAAATAATAACTTTATTATTGCCTCTAGGGCATATTTCCTTCAGTCTCCCACTTGCACTAGAGTCAATAATCTAGATTACACAGTAATGATTCTAACACCCATGGAGCCTTGGTGTTGATCATGTTTTGCTCGTGGAAGAGGCTTAGTCAATGGGTCTGCTACATTCAGATCCGTATGTATCTTGCAAATCTCTATGTCTCCCACCTGGACTAGATCCCGGATGGAATTGAAGCGTCTCTTGATGTGCTTGGTTCTCTTGTGAAATCTGGATTCCTTTGCCAAGGCAATTGCACCAGTATTGTCACAAAAGATTTTCATTGGACCCGATGCACTAGGTATGACACCTAGATCGGATATGAACTCCTTCATCCAGACTCCTTCGTTTGCTGCTTCCGAAGCAGCTATGTACTTCGCTTCACATGTAGATCCCGCCACTACGCTTTGTTTAGAACTGCACCAACTGACAGCTCCACCGTTTAATGTAAATACGTATCCGGTTTGCGATTTAGAATCGTCCGGATCAGTGTCAAAGCTTGCATCAAGGTAACCATTTACGATGAGCTCTTTGTCACCTCCATATATGAGAAACATATCCTTAGTCCTTTTCAGGTATTTCAGGATGTTCTTGACTGTTGTCCAGTGATCCACTCCTGGATTACTTTGGTACGTCCCTGCTAGACTTATAGCAAGGCAGACATCAAGTCTGGTACACAGCATTGCATACATGATAGAGCCTATGGCTGAAGCATAGGGAACATCTTTCATTTTCTCTCTATCTTCTATAGTGGTCGGGCATTGAGTCTTACTCAACTTCACACCTTGTAACACAGGCAAGAATCCTTTCTTTGCTTGATCCATTTTGAACTTCTTCAAAACTTTGTCAAGGTTTGTGCTTTGTGAAAGTCCAATTAAGCATCTTGATCTATCTCTATAGATCTTAATGCCTAATATGTAAGTAGCTTCACCGAGGTCTTTCGTTGAAAAACTCTTATTCAAGTATCCCTTTATGCTATCCAGAAATTCTATATCATTTCTGATTAGCAATATGTCATCCACATATAATATCAGAAATGCTATAGAGCTCCCACTCACTTTCTTGTAAATACAGGCTTCTCCAAAAGTCTGTACAAAACCAAATGCTTTGATCACACTATCAAAGCGTTTATTCCAACTCCGAGATGCTTGCACCAGTCCATAAATGGATCGTTGGAGCTTGCACACTTTGTTAGCTCCTTTTGTATCGACAAAACCTTCCGGCTGCATCATATACAACTCTTCTTCCAGAAATCTATTCAGGAATGCAGTTTTGACATCCATCTGCCAAATTTCATAATCATAAAATGCGGCAATTGCTAACATGATTCGGACATACTTAAGCATCGCTATGGGTGAGAAGGTCTCATCATAGTCAATTCCTTGAACTTGTCGAAAACCTTTTGCGACAAGTCGAGCTTTGTAGACAGTAACATTACCGTCAGCGTCGGTCTTCTTCTTGAAGATCCATTTATTTTTAATTGCTTGACGATCATTGGGTAAGTCAACCAAAGTCCACACTTTGTTCTCATACATGGATCCCATCTCAGATTTCATGGCTTCAAGCCATTTTGCGGAATCTGGGCTCACCATTGCTTCTTCATAGTTCGTAGGTTCATCATGATCTAGTATCATGACTTCCAGAACAGGATTACCGTACCACTCTGGTGCGGATCTTACTCTGGTTGATCTACGAGGTTCAGTAGTAACTTGTTCTGAAGTTTCATGATCATCATCATTAGCTTCCTCACTAATTGGTGTAGGTGTCACAGAAACCGGTTTCTATGATGTACTACTTTCCAATAAGGGAGCAGGTACAGTTACCTCATCAAGTTCTACTTTCCTCCCACTCACTTCTTTCGAGAGAAACTCCTTCTCTAGAAAGGATCCATTCTTAGCAACAAATGTCTTGCCTTCGGATCTGTGATAGAAGGTGTACCCAACAGTCTCCTTCGGGTATCCTATGAAGACACATTTCTCCGATTTGGGTTCGAGCTTATCAGGTTGAAGCTTTTTCACATAAGCATCGCAGCCCCAAACTTTCAGAAACGACAACTTTGGTTTCTTGCCAAACCATAGTTAATAAGGCATCGTATCAACGGATTTTGATGGTGCCCTATTTAACGTGAATGCGGCCGTCTCTAAAGCATAACCCCAAAACGATAGCGGTAAATCTGTAAGAGACATCATAGATCACACCATATCAAGTAAAGTACGATTACGATGTTCGGACACACCATTACGCTCTGGTGTTCCGGGTGGCGTGAGTTGCGAAACTATTCCGCATTGTTTCAAATGTAAACCAAACTCACAACTCAAATATTCTCCTCCACGATCAGATCGTAGAAACTTTATTTTCTTATTATGATGATTTTCAACTTCACTCTGAAATTCTTTGAACTTTTCAAATGTTTCAGACTTATGTTTCATTAAGTAGATATACCCATATCTGCTTAAGTCATCTGTGAAGGTGAGAAAATAACGATATTCGCCATGAGCCTCAACATTCATCGGACCACATACATCTGTATGTATGATTTCCAACAAATCTGTTGCTCCCTCCACAGTACCAGAGAATGACGTTTTAGTCATCTTGCCCATGAGGCACGGTTTGCAAGTACCAAGTGATTCATAATCAAGTGGTTCCAAAAGTCCATCAGTATGGAGTTTCTTCATGTGCTTTACACCAATATGACCTAAACGGCAGTGCCACAAATAAGTTGCACTATCATTATCAACTCTGCATCTTTTGGCTTCAACATTATGAATATGTGTATCACTACTATCGAGATTCATCAAAAAATAGACCACTCTTCAAGGGTGCATGACCATAAAAGATATTACTCATATAAATAGAACAACCATTATTCTCAGATTTAAATGAATAACCGTCTCGCATCAAACAAGATCCAGATATAATGTTCATGCTCAACGCTAGCACCAAATAACAATTATGTAGGTCTAATACTAATCCCGATGGTAGATGTAGAGGTAGCGTGCCGACCGGGATCACATCGACTTTGGAACCATTTCCCACACGCATCGTCACCTCGTCCTTCGCCAGTGTTCGCTTAATCCGTAGTCCCTGTTTCGAGTTGCAAATATTAGCAACAGAACCGATATCAAATACCCAGGTGCTACTGCGAGCTCTAGTAAGGTACACATCAATAACATGTATATTACATATGCCTTTGTTCACCTTGCCATCCTTCTTATCCGCCAAATACTTGGGGCAGTTCCGCTTCCAGTGACCAGTCTACTTGCAGTAGAAGCACTCAGTTTCAGGCTTAGGTCCAGACTTGTGTTTCTTCTCCTGAGCAGCAACTTGCTTGCTGTTCTTCTTGAAGTTCCCCTTCTTCTTCCCCTTGCCCTTTTTCTTGAAACTAGTGGTCTTGTTGACCATCAACACTTGATGCTCCTTCTTGATTTCTATCTCCGCAGCTTTTAGCATTGCAAAGAGCTCGGGAATTGTCTTATCCATCCCTTGCATATTATAGTTCATCATGAAGCTCTTGTAGCTAGGTGGAAGTGATTGGACAATTCTGTCAATGACGCAATCATCCGGAAGATTAACTCCCAGTTGAATCAAGTGATTATTATACCCAGACATTTTGAGTATATGCTCACTGACAGAACTGTTCTCCTCCATCTTGCAGCTATAGAACTTATTGGAGACTTCATATCTCTCAATCCGGGCATTTGCTTGAAATATTAGCTTCAACTACTGGAACATCTCATATGCTCCATGACCTTCAAAACGTCGTTGAATACCCGGTTCTAAGCTGTAAAGCATGGCACATTGAACTATCAAGTAGTCATCAGCTTTGCTCTGCCAGACGTTCTTAACGTCATCAGTTGCATCAGCAGCAGGCCTGGCACCCAGCGGTGCTTCCAGGATGTAATTCTTCTGTGCAGCAATGAGGATAATCCTCAAGTTACGGACCCAGTCCGTATAATTGCTACCATCATCTTTCAACTTTGCTTTCTCAAGGAACGCATTAAAATTCAACGGAACGACAGCACGTGCCATCTATCTACAATCAAACATAAACAAGCAAGATACTATCAGGTACTAAGTTCATGATGAATTTAAGTTCAATTAATCATATTACTTAAAAACTCCCACTTAGAAAGACATCCCTCTAATCTTCTAAGTGATCACGTGATCCAAATCAACTAAACCATAACCGATCATCACGTGAAATGGAGTAGTTTTCAATGGTGAAGATCACTATGTTGATCATATCTACTATATGATTCACGCTCGACCTTTCGGTCTCAGTGTTCCGAGGCCATATCTACATATGCTAGGCTCGTCAAGTTTAACCCGAGTATTCTGCGTGTGCAAAACTGGCTTGCACCCGTTGTAGATGGACGTAGAGCTTATCACACCCGATCATCACGTGGTGTCTGGGCACGACGAACTTTGGCAACAGTGCATACTCAGGGAGAACACTTTTATCTTGAAATTTAGTGAGAGATCATCTTATAATGCTACCGTCAATCAAAGCAAGATAAGATGCATAAAAGATAAACATCACATGCAATCAATATAAGTGATATGATATGGCCATCATCATCTTGTGCTTGTGATCTCCATCTCCAAAGCATCGTCATGATCACCATCGTCACCGGTGCGACACCTTGATCTCCATCGTAGCATCGTTGTCGTCTCGCCAATCTTATGCTTCTACGACTATCGCTACCGCTTAGTGATAAAGTAAAGCATTACAAGGTGATTGCATTGCATACAATAAAGCGACAACCATATAGCTCCTGCCAGTTGCCAATAACTTGGTTACAAAACATGACCATCTCATACAATAAAATTTAGCATCATGCCTTGACCATATCACATAACAACATGCCCTACAAAAACAAGTTAGACGTCCTCTACTTTGTTTGTTGCAAGTTAGACGTGGCTGCTACGGGCTTAGCAAGAACCAATCTTACCTACGCATCAAAAACCACAACGATAGTTTGTCAAGTTGGTGTTGTTTTAACCTTCGCAAGGACCGGGCGTAGCCACACTCGGTTCAACTAAAGTTGGAGAAACTGACACCCGCCAGCCACCTGTGTGCAAAGCACGTCGGTAGAACCAGTCTCGCGTAAGCATACACGTAATGTCGGTCCGGGCCGCTTCATCCAACAATACCGCCGAACCAAAGTATGACATGCTGGTAAGCAGTATGACTTATATTGCCCACAACTCACTTGTGTTCTACTCGTGCATATAATCAACACATAAAACCTAGGCTCGGATGCCACTGTTGGGGAACGTAGTAATTTCAAAAAAATTCCTACGCACACGCAAGATCATGGTGATGCACAACAACGAGAGGGGAGAGTGTTGTCTACGTACCCTCGTAGACCGGAAGCGGAAGCGTTATAACAACGCGGTTGATGTAGTCATACGTCTTCACGGCCCGACCAATCAAGCACCGAAACTACGGCACCTCCGAGTTTTTGCACACGTTCAGCTCGATGACGATCCCCGGACTCCGATCCAGGAAAGTGTCGGGGATGAGTTCCGTCAGCACGACGGCGTGGTGACGATCTTGATGTTCTACCGTCACAGGGCTTCGCCTAAGCACCGCTACAATATTATTGAGGATTATGGTGGAGGGGGGCACCGCACACGGCTAAGAGATCAATGATCAATTGTTGTGTCTCTGGGGTGCCCCCCTGCCCCCGTATATAAAGGAGTGGAGGAGGGGGCCGGCCAAGGAGGGTGGCGCGCCCAAGGGGGGGAGTCCAACTCCCACCGGGAGTAGGACTCCCCTTTTTCCTATTTGGAGTAGGAGAGGGAAGGAAGAGGAAGGAGGGAGGAAGGAAAGGGGGCCCGCCCCCCCTCCCAATTCAGATTGGGCTTGGGGGGGCGCCCCCTCCCTTGCTCCTTTCCCCTCCTTTCCACTAAGGCCCAATAAGGCCCATATACCTCCCGGGGGGTTCCGATAACCTCTCGGTGATCCGGTATTGTCCCAATCTTACCCGAAATCTTTCCGGTGTCCAAATATAGTTGTCCAATATATCGATCTTTATGTCTCGACCATTTCGAGACTCCTCGTCTAGTCCGTGATCACATCCGGGACTCCGAACAACCTTCGGTACATCAAAATATATAAACTCATAATGAAATTGTCATCATAACGTTAAGCATGGGGACCCTATGGGCTCGAGAACAATGTAGACATGACCGAGACACGTCTTCGGTCAATAACCAACAGCGGAACCTGGATTCTCATATTGGCTCCTACATATTCTATGAAGATCTTTATCGGTCAGACCGCATAACAACATACGTTGTTCCCTTTGTCATCGGTATGTTACTTGCCCGAGATTCGATCGTCGGTATCTCAATACCAAGTTCAATCTCGTTACCGGCAAGTCCCTTTACTCGTTCCATAATACATCATCTTGCAACTAACTTATTAGTTGCATTGCTTACAAGGCTTAAGTGATGTGTATTACCGAGAGGGCCCAGAGATACCTCTCCGACAATCGGAGCGACAAATCCTAATCTCGAAATACGCCAACCCAACATGTACCTTTGGAGACACCTGTAGAGCACCTTTATAATCACCCAGTTATGTTGTGACGTTTGGTAGCACACAAAGTGTTCCTCCGGTAAACGGGAGTTGCATAATCTCATAGTCATAGGAACATGTATAAGTCATGAAGAAAGCAATAGAAACATACTAAACGATCGGGTGCTAAGCTAATGGAATGGGTCATGTCAATCACATCATTCTCCTAATGATGTGATCCCGTTAATCAAATGACAACTCATGTCTATGGTTAGGAAACATAACCATCTTCGATTAACGAGCTAGTCAAGTAGAGGCATACTAGTGACACTTTGTTTGTCTATGTATTCACACAAGTATTACGTTTCCGGTTAATACAATTCTAGCATGAATAATAAACATTTATCATGATATAAGGAAATAAATAATAACTTTATTATTGCCTCTAGGGCATATTTCCATCAGTATTTGGATTTGAAGGAGCGTTTCTGGTGGACTTGTATGAAGAAGGATATTGCCGAGTATGTAGCCGTATGTGATGTATGTCAGAGAGTGAAGGCTGAGCATCAGAAGCTAGCAGGATTGTTACAGCCTATGCCGATACCTGAATGGAAGTGGGATAAAGTTGGCATGGATTTTATCACCGGATTACCCATGACCAAATCAGGATATGATTCTATATGGGTAGTAGTGGATCGCTTGACCAAAGTAGCTCTCTTTATCCCAGTGAAAACCACCTATACAAGTGCAAAGTTGGCCAAGATATATATGACCAGGATCGTATGTCTGCATGGAGTTCCAAGGACCAGCGTATCAGATAGAGGGACACAGTTTACATCAAAGTTTTGGCATCAGCTGCACCAAACTTTGGGGACAAGGTTGGACTTCAGTACAACATTCCACCCGCAGACGGATGGACAGACCGAGAGAGTCAACCAGATTCTAGAAGATATGTTGAGAGCCTGTGCGCTAGACTATGGATCTAGTTGGGATGACAATTTGCCCTACGCGGAGTTCTCATACAACAACAGCTATCAAGCTAGTTTGAAAATGGCATTGTTTGAAGCCCTGTACGGATGACGGTGCAGAGCACCGTTGATGTGGGATGAAGTTGGAGACCGACAGTTGTTTGGACTAGATTTGATCAAAGAGTCCGAAGAGAAAGTTAAGTTGCTCAGAGACAGACTGAAGTTAGCTCAGTCCAGGCAGAAGAGTTATGCAGATTCGAAACACAAGGAAATAACCTATGAAATTGGAGATAGAGCATATCTGCGAGTGTCACCCCTGCGAGGAGTGAAATGTTTTGGAGTTAAGGGAAAGTTAGCCCCGAGATTTGTAGGACCGTATCGAATTTTGGAACGTATGGGAGAAGTTGCCTACAAGTTGGAGTTACCTGAAGGACTGTCAGGAGTTCATGATGTATTTCATGTTTCACAGCTGAATAAGTGTCATGCTGAGATGGCCAATATACCGTTAAGAGATATAGTACCCTTGGAGGCGATTCAGTTGGATAGTGATTTGACATATGAGGAGAAGCCAGCCAGGATTCTCGAATTTGCCAGCGTTTGAGGTCGGGTCGCTACAACAACATTCCAAATTGAAAATTTGGGATGTTACAAACCTACCCCCCTAAAGATGAATCTTGCCCTCGAGATTCGGGTTGACTAGAAAATAGGTGAGGGTGATCCTTCCGTAGGTCTTCTTCTCGTTCCCAGGTGGCTTCATCCTCGGTATGGTGGCTCCACTGAACTTTACAGAACTTGATAACCTTGTTGCGTGTGACTCGGCTGGCAAAATCAATAATCTTGACTGGTTTCTCCTCGTAGGTCAAGTCGCTATCCAACCGCTTCAAGTGGCACCGTATCTCTCAGAGGAATATCAGCCATCTCTGCGTGGAACTTCTTCAACCGAGAAACGTGGAACACATCGTGAACTCCTGACAATCCTTCGGGCAATTCCAACTTGTAAGAAACTTATCCCATACGTTCCAAAACAAAATATGGTCCCACAAAACGTGGTGCTAACTTTCCCTTAACTCCAAAGCGCTTCACTCCTCGGAGTGGTGATACACGAAGATACACTCTGTCTCCAACTTCATGAACTATCTCCTTGCGTTTAGAATCCACATAACTCTTCTGCCTGGACTGGGCTACCTTGAGTCTATTTCGAATCAGCTTAACCTTCTCTTCAGACTCTTTAATCAAATCTGGTCCAAATAACTGACGGTCTCCAACTTCATCCCACAACAGCGGTGTCCTGCACCTCCTTCCATACAATGCTTCGAAAGGGGCCATCTTCAAACTGGTTTGATAGCTGTTGTTGTGAGAGAACTCTATGTAAGGCAAATTGTCATCCCAACTAGATCCATAGTCTAGTGCACAAGCTCTCAACATGTCTTGCAGAATCTGATTGACTCTCTCAGTCTGTCCATCTGTTTGCGGGTGAAAGGTTGTATTGAACTCTAGCCTGGTTCCCAAAGTCTCATGCAACTGATTCCAAAACTTTAAGGTAAACTGGGTTCCTCTATCTGATACAATGGTCCTTGGAACTCCATGCAGACATACAATCCTGGTCATGTATATCTTTGCCAACTTAGCACTGGTGTAAGTGGTCTTCACTGGGATGAAATGAGCTACCTTCGTCAAACGATCGACTACAACCCATATCGAGTCATAGCCTGAACGAGTCCTGGGTAATCCCGTGATGAAGTCCATGACTAGTTTATCCCACTTCCATTCGGGTATCGGCAATGGCTGTAGCAATCCAGCTGGCTTCTGATGTTCTGCCTTCACTCTCTGACATACATCACAGACTGCTAGATACTCTGCAATATCCTTCTTCATTCCGGTCCACCAAAATCTATCCTTCAAATCCAGGTATTTCCTGGGTGAATCGAATACGGCGAATCATGGGCCTCTTGTAGAATCAACTTCCTGATCTCCGGATCATTAGGCACATAAACGCGATCCTCAAACCACAGGGTATCGTGCTCATCCTCACGAAATCCCTTAGCTTTTCCTTTACTCATCCTCTCTTTTATCTCAGCAATCTCCTTGTCCGTCTTCTGAGCTTGTCTGACCTTATCCATCAAAGTAGACTGAATCTCCAATGTTGTTACATAACCTCTCGGAACTATTTCCAAACATAGCTCACGAAGATCCTCTGCTAACTCCTTGGGTAACTCTCCGGTCATGAGTGTATTGACATGGCTCTTGCGGCTCAACGCATTGGCTACTACGTTACCCTTTTCGGGATGATAATGCAACTTCATATCATAATCCTTAATGAGCTCCAACCATATCCTCTGTCTGAGATTCAACTCCTTCTACGTGAAGATATACTTCAAACTCTTGTGATCCGTGTACACCTCACAATGGTTTCTGATGAGAAAATGTCTCCATGTCTTCAACGCATGCACTACGGCTGCTAACTCCAAATCATGGGTAGCATAATTCAACTCATGGGGTTTGAGTTGTCGTGAGGCATATGAAACAACTCTTCCTTCCTGCATAAGCACTGCTCCAAGTCCTCGACGAGAAGCGTCGCAGTACACCTGGTAATCCTTGCGTTGATCTGGAAGAATCAACACCGGAGCTATAACCAAGCGTTTCTTCAACTCCTAGAAAGTGGCCTTACATTCCTCAGCCCATTTGAACTTGGTGTCCTTCTTCAACAACTCCGTCATGGGCTTTGCAATCTTCGTGAAATTCTCAATGAACCTCCGGTAGTATCCTGCGAGTCCAAGAAAACTCCGGATCTCTCCAACTGACGTGGGTGCATCCCAATTTGTCACAGTGACAACCTTGGTAGGGTCTACTGCTATTCCTTCTCCGGATATAACATGTCCAAGGAATCCAACTTCCTTCAACCAAAACTCACACTTGCTGAACTTGGCATATAGCTGGTGTTCTCTAAGCTTTCCAAGTACCAAACGCAAATGCTCCTTATGCTCCTCTTCATTCTTCGAATGAACCAAAATATCATCAATGAACACCACAACGAACTTATCCAAAAACTCCATAAACACCTTGTTCATCATGTTCATGAAATAGGAAGGTGCGTTAGTCAGACCAAATGACATAACAGTATACTCATATAGCCCGTACCTTGTGGTAAAAGCTGTCTTAGGTATATCTTGCTCTCGAATCCTCAGCTGGTGGTACCCTGATCGCAGATCGATCTTGGAAAACACCTTAGCTCCTTGCAGCTGGTCAAACAAATCATTGATCATCGGTAGTGGGTACTTGTTCTTGATCGTCACCTCATTCAATCCACGATAGTCAACGACCATCCTCAGTGATCCATCCTTCTTCTCCACTAGAAGTACTGGTGATCCCCAAGGTGACGAGCTTGTGCGAATATATCCTTTATCCAGTAACTCCTTAATCTGCTTCTTAATTTCCTCTAAATCCTTTGTGGGCATCCTGTACGGTCTCTTAGATATTGGCCCTATGCCTGGCAAAAGCTCAATCAAAAACTCAATGTCTCTATCCGGTGGCATGCCTGGCAACTCTTCTGGAAATACATCCGGGAAATCCTTCACCACTGGTACTTCCTCCTGTACAACTCCTGATAAGGAATTTACTTGAGTCTGGTTCGGCACATGCCGGGATACATACTTGATCCTTCTTCATTCTGAGGTGGTAATAAAAATTGACTTACTGTCGCAGTCAATGTTCCCTTCATACTTCGATAACCAATCCATGCCTAATATCACATCCAGTCCTTGTGACTCCAATACTATTAGGTCCGAGGGAAATAGGTAGTTACCAATCCTTAATGGTAACCGGTCACACCAAAGCCTAGCCATATACTCTGCTCCTGGCGAGGTTACTAACATGGGTGTCCTAAGGGTTTGGGTTGGCAGTTTAAACTTATCCACAAATCCCCTTGATATGTATGAATGCGATGCACCAGTATCAAAAAGAACGATTGCAGCAAATGACTTAATCATAAACTTACCTATTACTGCATCGGGTTGCGCTTCAATCTCCTTCACACTAACATGGTTCACTTGTCCCCTATTGAAAGGGTTGGGCTTCTTCCCAGAGCTTCCATTGCCATTTCCATTGTTTGCTTCAGAACATTCTGTGGCATAATGTCCATTCTTCCCGCACTTGAAACAAGTAATATGACTTAGATCCTTCTTGGCGGGAGTTGCGGGGTTGGTACGGTTCTGGCCGTTGCCTTCTCCATTACCATTTGCATTCCTGGGCCACTATGGTTGTGCGCAATCCCTCCATTGTGGTTGTGACCTCCATGATTATGTTGAAGGGGTCTTCCCGAGTTTGGGGTAAAACGAGGTCTCTGCTGAGCTCCAAAATTATACTTCTCGTGTCCATACTTCCTCTTATGGTTATCAATCTGCTGCTGCTTCCCTTCAATCATGAGAGCTCTATCTACCAACTGTTGGTAGTTATTAAAAGTTGCTACCATCAACTGCATGCTTAGCTCATCATTCAATCCTTCCAGAAACTTCTCATGTTTAGCTCCGTAGCAATGTCATCTGGGGCATAACGTGCTAGCTTGCTAAAGTCATCCACATACTGGCCAACGGTGCGTCCTCCTTGGCGTAAGTTGCGAAACTCACGCTTCTTCATGGCCATAGCTCCTACTGATACATGGGCAGTGCGAAAGGTCTGCTTAAAATGGTCCCATGTAACAGTGTCGATGGGGTAGGTGACAGTGTAATTCTCCCACCATGCTGCTGCGGGTCCATCAAGCTGATGTGAGGCAAAATGTACTTGATACGTCTCCGTCGTATCTACTTTTCCAAACACTTTTGCCCTTGTTTTGGACTCTAACTTGCATGATTTGAATGGAACTAACCCGGGCTGACGCTGTTTTCAGCAGAATTGCTATGGTCTTATTTATGTGCAGAAACAGAAGTTCTCGGAATGACCTGAAACTTCACAGAACATCTATTCAGAAATAATAAAAAATCCTTGCAAAAGATGAAGACCAGGGGCCCCACCACCTATCCACGAGGGTGGGGGGCGCGCCCCCCTACCTCGTGGGCCCCCTGGAGCTCCTCCGACCTCAACTCCAACTCTATATATTTGGTTTCGGGGAGAAAAAAAATGAGAGAGAAGGATTCATCGCGTTTTACAATACGGAGCCGCCGCCAAGCCCTAAAACCTCTCGGGAGGGTTGATCTGGAGTCCGTTCGGGGCTCCGGAGAGGGGAATCCGTCGCCATCGTCATCATCAACCATTCTTAATCACCAATTTCATGATGCTCACCGCCGTGCGTGAGTAATTCCATCGTAGGCTTGCTGGACGGTGATGGGTTGGATGAGATCTATCATGTAATCGAGTTAGTTTTGTTAGGGTTTGATTCCTAGTATCCACTATGTTCTGAGATTGATGTTGCTATGACTTTGCTATGCTTAATGCTTGTCACTAGGGCCCGAGTGCCATGATTACAGATCTGAACCTATTATGTTTTCATCAATATATGAGAGTTCTTGATCTTATCTTGCAAGTCTATAGTCACCTATTATGTGTTATGATCCGTTAACCCCGAAGTGACAATAATCGGGATACTTACCGGTGATGACGGTAGTTTGAGGGGTTCATGTATTCACTATGTGTTAATGCTTTGGTCCGATACTCTATTAAAAGGAGGCCTTAATATCCCTTAGTTTCCATTAGGACCCCGCTGCCACGGGAGGGTAGGACAAAAGATGCCGTGCAAGTTCTTTTCCATAAGCACGTATGACTATATTCGAAATACATGCCTACATTACATTGATGAATTGGAGCTAGTTCTGTGTCACCCTAGGTTATGACTGTTACATGATGAACCGCACCCGGCATAATTCTCCATCACCGATCCATTGTCTATGAGCTTTCCATATATTGTCCTTCGCTTATTTACTTTTCCGTTGCTATTGCTACCATCACTACAAAATACCAAAAACACTACTTTTGCTACTGTTACCTTTTGCTACCGTTACCACTACTATCATATTACTTTGCTACTAAATACTTTGCTGCAGATATTAAGTTTTCAGGTGTGGTTGAATTGACAACTCAGCTGCTAATACTTGAGAATATTCTTTGGCTCCCCTTGTGTCGAATCAATAAATTTGGGTTGAATACTCTACCCTCGAAAACTGTTGTGATCCCCTATACTTGTGGGTTATCAAGACTATTTTCTGGCGCCGTTGTCGGGGAGCATAGCTATATTCTTTGAGTCACTTGAGATTTATATCTGCTTATCATCTATCTATGATATAATTAAAACAAGAGTAAAACAAGCCATCACATTTGTCCACATATGTTGATCTTTTCTACACCGTTTGATTAGAATAACAATGGTTGAGATTTAAAGTTTCTACGTAACATGTAAAAACATATGTACCAGCAATATTTAACTTATATGTTGTCACGTTAGATGCATAGAACCATAACACGTATTGGAAGGACTACATGGACACGTATTGTTTGAGTCCAATACAATCACGCACAAACTGATGCATGTCCGAATTAGAAAGAAAAAGGGGGAAAATAAAGCTCTTACACGTATCTGAGAGTAATATGGCAGGTCTACCTACAAACTCCAAGAGCCACACGTTTGCATGCATCGAACACATGGACAATATGGACTAGGCAATTGACAAAAAAAACAATTGTCTCTCTGATAAAGGATGAAAGCTGATCTCTTCTCTCGCGTGATCCATCTCTCTTCCCTAAAGCAGGTTCCATGTCCCCTGCCAGGCTGCCACACATGTTTTATAGAGAAGGTCAATTGCTAGGGTTTCCAATTTCCTAGCGCTATAGCCATCACTTCTGATCCTTCCTTCCTCGTCGTAGGCGAGGCACCCGCTGAAGCGCAGCGCTCGATCGGCCTAGGAGAAGAGAAGGGCAGGTTTAGATCAGCAACATGAGGGATAAGACGACCATAACTAAGGTAACATATTGAGAAGCAGGACACGGCGATAGGGAGGCACATATTGCTTCTTCGGCCTTCGTCCACTTCTTCGCCTTGCACATGCATATCTCCCAACACTACTGCCTCCAAGCGAGGATGCATGTATGTCCAGCAGCAACAACTTAGGTCTGAGACACATCCGCCTACAAGAAACCACAGCTCACGGCTATGTGATGCTCGAACTCCGAGTCATTGTTGGATCATCAGTTCTCGGGTTTGTTCATCTTCTGCGTACCTCAATTTCATGGCTTCTGGAACAAACAAATATGCGTAGTTGAGTTGTTAGATTTTCCATGGAAGTGATTAGAGCCTTAGACTAATGATGTGATGCATGACCTTTCATAGCTACCTCTACTCCGATCGGATTTATACATCAAGGTTATCTTATTTGCAAAGATACAAAAAATTATTTACATGATCTTTACAACAAAAATGCGTCACTGTGTATGAAAGAAAAAATATTTATGGAATTTTACAGAATTTATTTACATATTCATCATAGCAAAAATGGGTCATTCTGCTACAAACAAGTTGATGTTGATTTGAGCTAATAATACACGACCATTGTAGCACTTACAGGAGGAACTCAACAATATTTTTAACAGAGGAAGGAGGAACTCAACAATTATGAGCAAACTATGGTATGTTTCCAATTCAACAACTTTCTGATTGACCAACTTATATGACATGCACTTTTTCTAATAATTGTTCCATTTAATTTTTCTGAACAGTTGTACACTATACTAAGATTCGTTTTGTTTCTATTAAAATGATGCTGATTTGAGCTAATAATTTCTACATGTACATGACTATGGTAACAAGTACATGAGTAACTCAAAGAACTGTGGTATAAGTTTCTAAATCAGAAACTTTTTATTTGCCAATTATATAGCATGTAGGACCGTGAAGAGTTTTTAATAGCTATAGATAATGGCAACAAGCACATGATCAATGATTTCAGAAGGTTCTGTAAATCTTCCAGTTGACCAATGTTTTAAGATGTCAATGCACATTGGATTTTTGTAATACAATTTTCTTACACTACCATAATGAATACAGTTTTAGTCCTGTCCTCTAGACATCCATGGTCCTCCAGAAAATATTCACTCTATACTTAATACATATGTTTAAGGTGCACGGTTTTACAATCTCTAGATTGCTTTCCAGATGCCCAGATGCGCCAAGGAATGTCTTGGTATAGCAGAAAATAAATTGTGCAGCGAGAATATCATAGTTTTCTTATATTTACATGTATGGATAATATTGAAGCATGCATCATGTTTACGTCGTAGCCTCAAATTAGAAAGAGTTGAATCAAGGTGTCAAGGAAATGTACGCAGCTCCGACTGAAATCTTTTTTTCCGGTTCAGTATGTTTTCGTCATATCTTACAAACGTTCTGAGTGACCATGTTCAAATATCATGTGAGCTTGGCTTTGTCATTTGTCCTACATGGTTCATTACCTTTTATGGTATATATGGAGCCGTGTGTAGCAATGGTTTTATTTTCTATGGTTGGTAAATCGTCATTATGTTATTTCCTACCAACAAGGGCACTGGTGAATAATAGAATCTGAAATGGATACACGTACATGAGGTAGAAAGACATATGTGTATTCTCTAGGATTTACATTGAAGTGAAGTTTTAGTACTGTATTGATAAGTCTGAGCTTAAGTGATGGGTACCATAGATCATTGGCTAAGCCAAAATGGCTCGGGTATATAGAAACTACTACATGATATTGTTGTATGAGGCATTTTTTAGGTGCTTACTTTTAATTTCGCCAGTGGTTGGTGCTTAAGATAGCATGCATCGTCTTTTCAAGTTAGACACAAATTCAGAAGTATTGAAAATGATTCAAGGTATGTACAGAAATGTATGAAGCTTCGACTCGCATCCCCTTTATCAGTTCAGTATGCTTAAAAACTGCAACATTGTTCTTAGTGACCATGTTCATGTTACATGTTCGCCTTACACTGACATTTACCCTATTGTGATTCTTTGCCTCTTTCCGATATATACTATGTAGCAATATGTTTCTTTCTATGGTTGGTAAATCATCATTCCACATTTTTCTACCGATAAGAGCATATGTGTAGAATATAATTTGAAATGCAATCAAATGTGCACATGAGGTAAATCATACATGTATACTATGAGATTTAAATTGCAAGGAAGTTGTCGTACCGAACTGACAAATATGAGGCTTAAGTGATGATGTATTATGCATCACTCTCTCAAAAAAATGGCTCTGGTATGTATAAACTACTGCACAATACTGTTGTATTAAACAGAGATATTGATGCCTTTTTGTTCGGGTGCTTAACTACTTATTTGTAACTCCACTAGCAGTGGATGCTTAACCTACATTTATCCAACACAATTATATTATTTTGACTTGATTGTATTGATTGTATCATTAATTAGGATCCTAGGTGCGACCAATTTCCTATTTCTCTTGGTGCACCTGAGTTTCTCTTCCAACCGCACAGAGAAATGTATCGATATATGTGAAATTCACTTTGGCTCATAGGTGTATATGCACTCATTGCCTCAATACACATTTAAGAAGTTAAAAAAATTCGAGAAAAAAACCCGCATGTAAATCCGGACATTATATGTGTGTGCACCAAGTTTCGATGAAAAAAGACATTTTTCATGGTTTGTGTAAAAAAGAAAATTTTCGATGCTTGATTACAGCTATTCACGAGGCATTATTTTATGTTTTTATACATGCCACAAAAAATGTCCCTTTTCACCGAATTTTGGTGTGCGAACATAGGATGTCCGGATGTACGCGCGGGATTTTTTCTCAAAAGTATTTTACACTTTGAAATGTGTTTTTATACATATTTCATAATAGGTGTATCTACACCTAGGAGCCAAAACGCCACTCTCCGATATATGTGGGTTCTAACATAAATAAATTGGTTTTATGGGTAGGGTAGAAATACAGTGTCCATAGGGTTTTTCAGATGGTTTGTAGCCTGCCATATTATTCGCGCCTTACCTACATGTTATGGACATAATGGCTTATTTCTGCAGTCGTTCTTGCAATCTTTTGTTTCACTTATTAATCTACAAAATTTTATCTACTGCAGTGCCAAGCTTCACCTATATTTAAGGTGAGCTAATTTTTTTTGTCAGTAACTTCCGTTCTGATATGCAGTTCCGCATCACTAATTCATGAGTGCAACTACTTCGGTTTTCTTTTAATTCCATATAAGCTGATCTTTGCCCGGGTCTTCCAAATTTTATTGGAAGTAATGACTCTCACTTCGCCACATTTGTCTTTTAGTGGCTGACATATGTATGTGCTTCACTCTTTCTTATAGTTTGATTTGCATTGTATTTTTAACGCCTCAAACTGTACTCCTTATTTGTGCACCCGTTGGTGATCAATTGTATTGCCACTCTACTTTTCAACAGGATGAGACAAATGAAGCAATTCTTTCAGATATTCATATAACATCTTTATCTCATTAAGTTACCTATTTTAAGCATATCGTCCTTTCAAATTCCAGAATGTAAAGGTTCAGCTTATGATCAGTGGCCGGTCTAGGATTAGAAAACTGGGTGTTCCTCCTAAAAAAAGTTGACAACAAATATGACATTGTGAAGGTTCTAACTGTGTGCCAATACCATTGAAATAGATCGATATGGTCTTACAAACATACTAAAATTGTCAAGTAAGTCTCAGTTTTGCATAGAAGACTTAGAGACGTTCTAACTAATTTACTTCATATCAATTATAAATTCATAATAACATAATTCAACGCAAATTATGTACTGAATGGTGGGTAGTACAGGGAAGAGCAAACCCTAGAATCAAAACTTGGTAATCGACAAATGGGTAGTGGACGAGCTGAATAGGTACCTCAAATCAACATAGATGGTTGTTGGCTAGCTGCTGCCTCTTGGCCGAGCGCCGCTGTGCGGGTGGGGCGGCGATGCCGGCTTGCAGGGATCACGACTGCACAGTTGAGGTGGCGCGGCCGCCGCCGAGCCCCAAACGATCGGCTACATAGGCGTGGACGGCAAGAGACGAGCGAGCGAGACGGTGAAATCGGGAGGTCGCGAAAGGAAGCGAGCGACTGGCTCGATGCGTCCATGACTGGGTCTGAAACTCTGGATGTGTCTCTCGGCGGCGAGGGGCAATCCTGGCTGCATGAATTTTTTTTCTTAGCCTGGGCAGAGGGTCAGGAATAGCTATTGGGCTTTTGTTTTAGTTTATTTTATTTTCCTGGCCCATATCAAATCAGATAGGCTGGTCCATAATTCCAAGGTGGGCATAGCTGCCTTCATATCAATTTTACCCACGTCAGAACATCTCTATGAAATTTGTTTTAACCAGATACATTCATGATATCCTTTCGTATTAATTGGATTGTAAGATCCAAAGTTTTCATTCATTTCTATATCAAGAAATTAGAAAGTTATAATGAGCTTAGGAAATAAATATATTTGCAATTCACGGTCATATGTATGTAAGTATGTTCCATATTTTGTGATCTTTTGAGGCTATAAATACTGCTTATGATTATATCAATTTTTGTACTTGATGATTGAACCATGGCCGTACACAAGTAATGGTAGGAAAATATACCCTAAACATGTTATGTTAAAAAGTATCCCCTACCTGGGGTACTTACGCTAAAAATGACAATAAAAGTAGAACTATTCTTTTTGAGAAACATAGACACATGGAATGCTAGCCCATACAAGAGCATGAGTTGGTGAACAAACTATTCATTATAAGGACTGAGTGTTTCAGCACTGACTGGTGAATAAAAACCGGATTATGTTGCCATGTAGGGATAAAGTGAGGTAATTGGAGTAAGGTGAAAAAGTGAAATACAAGGAAGTAACTAGAGACATGACATTGCACCACTAAGAGAACAAGACTTCTATACAACCTATAAGAAAATCTACTTTTAGATACACACAATCAATGCTTACACCGGAATACTATTCACACGGTACTTGAAGTGCTTACATTGTTGTCTAAAATTCAGACAAAAAATATTGATGCTAATAGACCATTGGATAAGAAACCAAGTGAAAAATATGAAATATTATTATGAAACCTATGTTCTACGTGACAAGCAAAGGAGCATACTGAGTCATGCAAAATAAGATCTCACAATGTTTATATCTAAAAAATATGGATGTACCATATATATCTAAAAAAACCTAATAAAATATAACAACACATAAAAATCTAGCCGTGTAAATGCACGGGTCACCCCACTAGTTATGAAGAACTTGAGAGATCCAAAAACCAAGATTTATCCCTCAACTACGAGGGGAGGTAAGGAACTGCCATCTAGCTCTGCACTTGATTCACCTTCTGTTTTGAGTAAACTTGTGACACCTAAACCTGCTTCTGCTATTCGTTCTGATATGTCACATGTTATTGATGATGCCACTTCTGCTATGCATGATACTTATGATGAAACTACTTCTATGCTTGATACTACTGTGCCACTTGGTGAATTTCTTGATGAACAACTTGCTAGGGTTAGAGAGAATGAAAATATTGAATCTGATAATACTGATGAAAGTGATGATGAAGACTTGCCCGTTATTCCTAAGGGTTATGTTTTTGATAAAGAAGCTTCTTTAGCTATTTTAGCTTGCAAAGATAGTTATGAACTTAAGAGGTTATTAGCTAAATGGAATAAGTAATCTCTAAATGCTAGGATGAAACTTGACCCTGCTTTTGCTACTTCACCTATCTTTGTTACTGATAAGGATTATGAATTCTCTGTTGATCCTGATATAATTACTTTGGTTGAATCTGATCCTTTTCATGGCTACGAATCTGAAATTGTTGTGGCACATCTTACTAAATTAAATGATATTGCCACCCTGTTCACTAATGATGAGAGAACTCGCTACTTTTATATCCTTAAAATATTTCCGTTCTCATTAAAGGGTGATGCTAAGATATGGTTTAATTCTCTTGATCCTGGTTGTGTACGTAGTTCCCAGGATATGATTTATTACTTCTCTGCTAAATATTTCCCTGCTCATAAGAAACAAGCTGCTTTAAGGGATATATATATATATATATATATATATATAATTTTGTGCAAATTGAAGAAGAGAGTCTCCCACAAGCTTGGGGGAGGCTTCTCCAATTACTTAATGCTTTGCCGGATCATCCTCTTAAGAAAAATGAAATGCTTGATATCTTTTATAATGGACTAACCGATGCTTCCAGAGATTACCTGGATAGTTGTGCCGGTTCTGTTTTCAGGGAAAGAACGCCGGATGAAGCTGAAATTCTATTGAATAATATGTTGACAAATGAAAATAATTGGACACATCCTGAACGAACTCCTGAGCCTATTCCTAAACCAACTCCGAAGAAAAGAGGTGTTCTATTTCTCAGTCCTGAAGATATGCAAGAGGCAAAGAAATCTATGAAAGAAAAAGGTATTAAAGCTGAAGATGTTAAGAATTTACCTCCTATTGAAGAAATACACGGTCTTAATTTACCGCCTGTTGAAGAAACATATGATCTTAATCCTTCACCTATTGAAGAAACTCATGGTCTTGATAACCCGACACAGGTAGTAAAGGTAAATTCTCTCTATAGATATGATAAAGCTAAAATCCCATTTACTAAATTTGCTAGCCCATGGTTAGATGAGTTTGATAAATTTATGGTTAAGAAAGAAGATTTTAATGCTTACTTTGGTAGACAATTGAAATACAATTCCAATATGCTTGAACACTTGGGTGATTATATGGCTAATGTTAAAGGTGAACTTAAACTTATTAGTAAACATGCTTCTATGGTTACCACTCAAGTAGAACAAGTACTTAAAGCTCAAAATGATTTGCTCAATGAATTGAATAGTAAGAATAATGATTATGCTATTAGAGTGGCTACTAGAACTGGTAGAATGACTCAGGAACCTTTGTATCCTGAAGGCCACCCTAAGAGAATTGAGCAAGATTCTCAGAGGAATAATATAGATGCACCTAGTCCTTCTAAAAGGAAGAAAAAGAAAAATGGTAGGACTTTGCATGCTTCTAGTGAACCTATTACTGAAACACCTGAGAATCCAAATGATATTTCTATTTCTGATGCTGAAACACAATCTGGTAATGAACCTGAAACTAGTGATAATGTTCATGATGATGCTCAACCTAGCAATGATAATGATATAGAAATTGAACCTGCTGTTGATCTTGATAACCCATAATTAAAGAATCAACGTTGTGATAAGAAAGACTTTGTTGCTAGGAAACATGGTAAAGAAAGAGAACCATGGGTTCAGAAACCCATGCCTTTTCCTTCCAAACCATCCAAGAAAAAGGATGATGAGGATTTTGAGCGCTTTGCTGAAATGATTAGACCTATCTTTTTGCGTATGCAATTAACTGATATGCCCAAAATGAATCCTTATGCTAAGTACATGAAAGAAATTGTTACTAATAAAAGAAAGATACCGGAAGCTGAAATTTCCACCATGCTTGCTAATTATACTTTTCAGGGTGGAATACCAAAGAAACTTGGAGATCTAGGAGTACCCACTATACCATGCTCTATTAAAAGAAACTATGTTAAAACTGCTTTATGTGATCTTGGATCTGGTGTTAGTGTTATGCCTCTATCTTTATATCGTAGACTTGATTTGAATAAGTTGACACCTACTGAAATATCTTTGCAAATGGCTGATAAATCAACTGCTATACTTGTTGGTATTTGTGAGGATGTGCCAGTTGTGGTTGCAAACGTTACAATTTTAACAGACTTTGTTATTCTTGATATTCCCGAGGACGATAGTATGTCTATTATTCTTGGAAGACCTTTTTTGAACACTGCAGGGGCTGTTATTGATTGCACTAAAGGCAATGTCACTTTTCATGTTAATGGTAATGAGCATACGATACACTTTCCGAGGAAACAACCTCAAGTTCATAGTATCAACTCTATTGGCAAAATTCCATCGATTATATTTGGAGGTTTTGAATTTCCTCTTCCTACTATAAAGAAGAAATATGATATTCTTATTATTGGGGATGTGCATATCGCCGTTGAGGTAACATAGTATTATTCGAAATTTCTCTGGTTCCATGTTATTCGGAATGAGTTCGTTAACAAGACTTGATCAACCTTGTTAGTGGATTCCTTTTGATGAGCATGAGATGTATGAAACTAGAAGGCACAACCTTCTGTACCCTCCTTTTACTTTCTGTTATTTATTTTAAATAAAATAAAAATAGTATTTTTCTGTCTGTTATCTAAATTATCCGTGCAATATAAAAATACCCCGAAAATAAAAGTTCTCCAAATGCCCTGAAATTTAAATATGATTTTTTCTGAAATATTTGAGAATATTTGGCACTGAGAACACAATAGGAGGAGTTGGCACATGGCCACAAGGTTCAGGGGCACGCCCTACCCCCTGGGCGCCCCCTGCCTCGTGGGGCCATGGTGGCCCCCCTCCACTTATTCCTGCACCCACACACTTCTTCTTCCTCCCACAAACATGAATATCCAGCTCAAGCATGAGTTCTAGCTCATTTTGCTGCGATTTTCGATCTCCTTGCTCAAAGCACCTCTCACAAAACTGCTTGGGGAGATTGTTCGTTGGTATGTGACTCCTCCATTGGTCCAATTAGTTTTTGTTCTAGTGCTTTATTCATTGCATTTTTTTGCTACTTAGGTGACCCTGTTCTTGAGCTTGCATGTCAAATTTATATGGTCAAAAGTAGTTTTGATGCATGATATAGGCTCTAGGTACTTGTAGGAGTAGTGGCTATCAATTTTGTTGAGTTTGGTTTACTTTTATTTTGAAGTTACTAAAAAATTCAGAATTTTTCAAAAAATAATGAAGAGATTTTTGAGGGGCTCATCGAGCCGAAGCTCGAAGGAAAAGCAAAATGAAGAAGTAATGAAGCCCAAATATAATTTGCCTCGCACCGCGGAGGTTAGGCCGTGTGAATGGCCCTCCGATGATTTCTTGAGAGCCACCGGGATTTATGAGGATTTTTATGAATTGGCTAAGAATGCAGGCCTTACCGACTTCCTCCATGACCAACACGGACAGTATCTCTTCCTCACCAATACATTTGTGCAAAACTTCTACTATTATCCTAGGGAATCACCTCCTTTAGTAGAGTTTCATTTATATGATGTGGTTAAGAAGATGTCACTTTATGATTTTTGTTGGGTTTGTTTGATCCCTTTCGAGGGCAGCGTAGAGGAACCACATCGTGACGATGTGGATGGGTTTATTGATACCATCACCGTAGGGGAAATGAGGAAAGTTTCCGATGCACGAATCACTAGCATACATTTTTCTGTTTTACGCTACTTTGCAATATTTGCTAGTCGTTGCTTAATTGGTCGCGAAAACTATGGAAACCTCAGTGTTCCTGATATTATTATTTTGTTCCACGGGTTATTCAGTGATAACTCTGTTAGTATGGGCGGTATTATTGCTAAACGGTTAAGTCTGAACCATACAAAGGGCCCCATCTTTGGAGGCATCTATGCTTCACGCCTAGCTGCACATTTTAACATACCTATTAGGCATTATGATAAGGAAGAAAAATTGCTGCCCCGTGTTTATTTAGATTATAAGAGTATGGTGGCACACGATTTTATTGTTAAGAATAGGGAAGGAGAGCTTAAATACAAATTGTTCTTTGATAAACATCATCTTGAGACTATTACCCTGCCTGCTCCTTCCTTGTTTGATTTATCTTCAGGCCAGTACCTTGTTCCGTTAGAGGCTATTCACGCCTACTAGAACCCTACATCAGCCACAGAGCCAGAGTCGGAACCACAAATTGATCCTCCACGACAGTCTAATTACCATTGGGATCCGGAGATGATTGCCAACAAATGGCAATCAGAGTCTTCTTCATCTCAGTACGACCCCAACTATTATTATGGATATCCGCCAGGCCAGCTGTGGCCATAGACCAACTTAGGCCAAAAGCCTAAGCTTGGGGGAGTACGTATTTCCCACCAACATTACATTTATGTTCACACACTCATTGCTAGATGTCGGTGCTCATACTTTTTCATTGTATCATCCATGCTAGTTCATTTTCCTTTTTATGCTTTATTCTTGTGTGTTTAATAAACCTTAAGAAAAACCAAAAAAATTAGTTGTAGATTTTAATTAGTTTACTTTCCATGCTTGTAGTAGTGATTAAAAAGAAAACCCAAAAGATTTCCTGTTCTTCTTTTGCTTGTTGGGAGCTTTCCCGTGTAAATAGTTTTATTTCTTTTCTTTTATTGGGGGTCGATAGGAGAAGACCATGATTAAATTGTTGAAGTGGCTCTTATATGCATAATTGTTGATCTGACAAAAGAGCCAATATTGCCTTGTCTTCTCCTGTTTATTGAATGCTTGCAGATTCCAGCTTAGTCCAATGCACACACACAATTATTATTACTCACATCGTTTGGTCGTGCAAGTGAAAGGCAATTATGAAGATATATGATGTACTGACTGGGATGAGAAAAGCTGGTATGAACTCGACCTCTTTTGTTTTTGTAAATATGATTAGTTCATCGTTCCTGATTTAGCCTATTATGAATAAACATGTTTGCAATGACAACTAGAGATCATAGTTTCTTGTGCCATGCTTGATTAGCTAGGAGCTTATAATGGTTTACCTTGCGTGCCAACATGCTATTAAAATGGTTGTGATGTGGTATGATAGGGTGGTACCCTCCTGTGAATGATTTAAGTGACTTGACTTGGCGCATGTTCACGCATGTAGTTGAAACAAAATCAACATAGCCTTCATGATATTTATGTTCATGGTGGATTATATCCTACTCATGCTTGCATTCGGTGTTGATTAATTTTAATGCATGTTCATTACTATTGTCGCTCTCCAGCTGGTCGCTTCCCAGTCTTTTGCTAGCCTTCACCTGTACTAAGCGGGAATACTGCTTGTGCATCCAACTCCATAAACCCCAAAGTTATGCCACATGAGTCCACCATACCTACCTATATACGGTATCTACCTGCCGTTCCAAGTAAATTTGTATGTGCCAAACTCTAAACCTTTAAATAAATATCATGTTTTGTATGCTCGAATAGCTCATGTATCAACTAGGGCTGTCCGTATCTTCCATGTTAGGCGGGTTATTCTCAAGAGGAGTGGACTCCGCTCCTCACTCACGAGAAAGTGGCTGGTCACCGGGATGCCCAGTCCCATGCTTTATGCAAATCAAATCAAAATAATTGCAAACAAAACTCCCCCTGGGACTCTTGTTAGCTAGAGGCACTCGTTGTTTCGAGCAAGCCATGGATTGATGCTTGTTTGTGGCGGGGGAGTATAAACTTTACCATTCTATTTGGGAACCGCCTATAATGTGTGTAGCATGGAAGATATCGCCATCTCTTGGTTGTTATGTTGACAATGAAAGTATACCGCTCAAAATATTATTCATCTCTATTTCAAAACCGAGCTCTAGCACCTCTACAAATCCCTGCTTCCTTCTGCGAAGGGCCTATCTATTTACTTTCATGCTGAGTCATCATCTTCTTATTAAAAAGCACCAGTTGGAGAGCACCGCTGTCATTTGGATTCATTACTGTTAGTTTACATTGAGTATGACTTGATTGGATCTCTTTTACCATGAAGTACAATGTCTAGTCAGTCCTTGATCTTTAAAGGTGCTCTGCATTTATGTTTTGCGGTCTCAGAAAGGGCTAGCGAGATACCATCTTGTTATATCATATTATGATTGTTTTGAGAAAGTGTTGTCATCTGAGATTTATTATTATTGCTCGCTAGTTGATTATGCCATTGATATGAGTAAACTTGAGACCTAAGTGTTATTGTGAATGTGGTTAGTCATAATCTTTGCTGAAAACTTGAATGTTGGCTCTACATATTTACAACAACAGCAGCAAATAGAGTTTGTAAAAGTTTTTCTTTATCACTTTTAGTTTATCAACTGAACTGCTTGAGGACATGCAAAGGTTTAAGCTTGGGGGAGTTGATACGTCTCCGTCGTATCTACTTTTCCAAACAATTTTGCCCTTGTTTTGGACTCTAACTTGCATGATTTGAATGGAACTAACCCGGACTGGCGTTGTTTTCAGCAGAATTGCTATGGTGTTATTTATGTGCAGAAACAAAAGTTCTCGGAATGACCTGAAACTTCATGGAACATCTATTCGGAAATAATAAAAATTTCTTGCAAAAGATGAAGATCGGGGGGCCCACCACCTATCCACGAGGGTGGGGGGCGCGCCTGCCCCCATAGGGCACCGCCCCTACCTCGTGGGCCCCATGGAGCTCCTTCGACCTCAACTCCAACTCAATATATTTGGTTTCGGGGAGAAAAATAAGAGAGAAGGATTCATCGCGTTTTACGATACGGAGCCGCCCCCAAGCCCTAAAACCTCTCAGGAGGGTTGATCTGGAGTCCGTTCGGGGCTCCGGAGAGGGGAATCCGTCGCCGTCGTCATCATCAACCATCCTCCATCACCAATTTCATGATGCTCACCGCCGTGCGTGAGTAATTCCATCATAGGCTTGCTGGGCGGTGATGGGTTGGATGAGCTCTATCATGTAATCGAGTTAGTTTTATTAGGGTTTGATCCCTAGTATCCACTATGTTCTGAGATTGATGTTGCTATGACTTCTCCATGCTTAATGCTTGTCACTAGGGCCTGAGTGCCATGATTTCAGATCTGAACCTATTATGTTTTCATCAATATATGAGAGTTCTTGATCCTATCTTGCAAGTCTATAGTCACCTATTATGTGTTATGATCCGTTAACCCCGAAGTGACAATAATCGGGATGCTTACCCGTGATGACCGTAGTTTGAGGAGTTCATGTATTCACTATGTGTTAATGCTTTGGTTTGGTACTCTATTAAAAGGAGGCCTTAATATCCCTTAGTTTCCATTAGGACCCCGCTGCCACGGGAGGGTAGGACAAAAGATGTCATGCAAGTTATTTTCCATAAGCATGTATGACTATATTCGGAATACATGCCTACATTACATTGATGAATTGGAGCTAGTCTTGTGTCACCCTAGGTTATGACTGTTACATGATGAACCGCATCCGGCATAATTCTCCATCACTGATCCATTGCCTACGAGCTTTCCATATATTGTTCTTCACTTATTTACTTTTCCTGTTGATATTGCTATCATCACTACAAAATACCAATAACACTACTTTTGCTATTGTTATCTTTTGCTACAGTTACCACTATTATCATATTACTTTGCTACTAAATACTTTGCTACAGATATTAAGTTTCCAGGTGTGGTTGAATTGACAACTCAGTTGCTAATACTTGAGAATATTCTTTGGCTCCCCTTGTGTCGAATCAATAAATTTGGGTTGAATACTCTACCCTCGAAAATTGTTGCGATCCCCTATACTTGTGGGTTATCAGTACTCTTTCAGCATCTGTGCATCCTGAAGTGGTCAACTCCCTTCCAATCTTGCGGAGCCAATCATCTGTAACTATCAGCTCGGTGCTACTAGAGAACACCGGCGGATTCAGCCTTAGAAAATGGGCTAAGTCACCAACAGGTGGTGGTGGTGGTGGGTTGTTGTTATTGTTGTTGTTCCCCTGATTCTGATTCTGGACTAGAATCATCAAAGCATTCTGCTGCTGGATCAACTGGGTGAGCTCCGATGGGAATGCAAATTCATTATCGCGTCTCGGAGGCATCTGATGGGTTTAGAAAAGATGATAAAACAGAGTAGAATGGGGTCTAGGGGGGAAACCACTACCCATATGCACATGAGACAAACACAATCATATCACTTCAATCAGTTCAAATAAGGGCATACAATCAATCTAACTATCGTTACAAAAGTGCTTGGACTATACTATATACATGGGGGAATATTACTACTGTTTATGGTGGTCGACTAGAAAAATTGATCGGTAGAGGACTCCATAATATCTGCTCCAGCTTCATCAACAAAGTCATCATCGCTATCGTCGGGGTCCGAGACGGTGTCGTCGATGATGATGTAGTTCTCCGGGCAAGTGGAATCGTCATCTTCTCCTCCTCGCGCGGGGTCTCCCATGTATACTCCCAGCTTTCTTGTCAGGTCATCATTCTTCTCCACTAGTACGACGATTTCCTCCTCATAATCTTTGCGAGTAGCCTTGAGTTCTTCCTCCAGCTCCGTGATCCTTGTCATTGCCTTCTTCAGATCTATCATGCCTGCGCACATCTAATTTTCCTGGCGACGAATGTGCGGGTTTAACTCCTGGATGAAAGCGGCAATAGATCTATCCTTCATGGTGCTGATCATCTCCCATTGTTCATCTCGGCGCCCACAAATCTGGTAAATAGTATCCTTGAGATCCTTGTGGTGAACTTCTCCAATGCGTCCGATGGTGATGTGGGCTGCCATGCTCTTGCCTAGACTCCAGGTGAGTGCATCAAAGGAAAACTCTATGGACTCAGTGACTGGCATGGATGTCCTTCCTGGAACTTGAACTTAGATCATCCAGCGCTCCTCTTCTGGTAAAGTGGCATTGTAGGTCCCGGTGAAGCTTGGTATTCCGATGTTCACGTACCTAGTGACTTCCTTCAAGTGTCGTCCAAAGGGTGTGTCTTCATCCAGTTGTGCAAACTTGTTCCTCGCGTTCGCCATCCTAAAGAGTAGAAAATGGAGAGGGGTTAGAAATGAGAAGAGAGTAGTGATCTAGGGTTTTAGCTTAGTGGTCGTGTCCTATAGTCAGCATGTGCTCTGATACCATCTTGTAGCGACCAGACCTCAAAAGGTTCGATCTCTGTGCATCAGTGTCATCCTTGGATCGGTAATTCTAACACGCACAGTACTTGAGGATTTATAATAGAGTAGCAATCACACACTTATTATATCGAATGTCTCAAAAGAGAACATAAAACAATAAATATGGCTTAAGGCCATCTAAATCGATAACAGCGGAAGGCTTGGAAGATAAAGTGAGTCCATCAACTCCAACGGCATCACTGAGTGAAAGACAACGACCTATGGCTCCTTACTCGTCGCCTGAAAAGTCTGCAACATGAACATTCCAGCCCGAAACGGGTCAGCACATGGAATATGCTGGCAATGTAACACAAGAGAAATATGAACAGAATAATTGCTATCACTACATGCATAAATGGCTAGTGGAGGTTGTAAGGTTAATATGTTTTTGCGAAAAGCCAATTTTTCCCTACAACAAAGGAATGAATTTATTTAACGATCATGGTAGTTGTTAAACATTGAGAAAGTTCCTCCAACTCAATCCCAATTAAACGTCATCATTAAACCCAATCAATTTAAATTAAGAGTGATGAGATCAATCATGATAATCCAAAAACCAGATACTCAAGATGTCCATAACTGGGGACACGACTAACCATGATTGGTTTATACACTCTGCAGAGGTTTGCGCACTTTTCCCCACAAGACTCGAATGCATCCATGGTCGGAGATTCGAGACACAGTCTTTCTGAAGCATTAACTCTCTACTCTGGGTAGACTATACCACCTACAACCCAGTACATCTGCTAGTCTACCTCTTCAAGAGCTTCACGCAACTTACTCAACTATGCTAGAGCCCACAATAGCTTGTGGCTGCACACGAAAGTTTCTAGCATGAATAATCTTATGATCCCTTTGATCCTGGGTGGCGGGCTGTAGGATGATCACACGGGTCCTCCGGGATATCCTAGGACAACACTGGGTACTCCAGGTATCCACAAGCAATCCACCCAGATGTGTATTTAAGTTTCCACCTTAAGTTGAACCATTAGTTAACAAACTCACATCTGTCATGAATACTCTCAAACCCAATCCACGTCTAGGAGCATAGCATAGCAATATAAGCAACGTAGAAGTAACTCCCAAGGTTTGAAAATAAACAGGTGCATAGGTACTACCTCAACTACTTCCCAAAACCCACAATTTAATCAGATCCTAATCATGCAAGTGTTTAAGGATTGATCTAATGCAATAAAACTGGGTAGTAAGGAGGTATGATCAAAGTGTT